>NC_086446.1:397845385-397925385 GCF_028390025.1 Pseudophryne corroboree | reverse complement strand
CCCGAACTTCATGGTTTTTTTCACGGGTCCGAGCAGACTCGGATCCTCCCGCCTTGCTCGGTTAACCCGAGCGCGCCCGAACGTCATCATGACGCTGTCGGATTCTCGCGAGACTCGGATTCTATATAAGGAGCCGCGCGTCGCCGCCATTTTCACACGTGCATTGAGATTGATAGTGAGAGGACGTGGCTGGCGTCCTCTCCATTTAGATTATAAGAGAGAGAGATTTACTGGAGCTTAGGACTAGGAGGAGTACTGTAGAAGTGTAGAGAGTGCAGAGAGTTTACTAGTGAGTGACCACCAGACAGTGCAGTTTATTTAATATATCCGTTCTCTGCCTGAAAAAAGCGATACACACAGTGACTCAGTCACATACCATATCTGTGTGCACTGCTCAGGCTCAGCCCAGTGTGCTGCATCATCTATATATATTTTATATCTGTCTGACTGCTCAGCTCACACAGCTTATAATTGTGGGGGAGACTGGGGAGCACTGCAGTGCCAGTTATAGGTTATAGCAGGAGCCAGGAGTACATAATATTATACAGGTTGAGTATCCCATATCCAAATATTCCGAAATACGGAATATTCCGAAATACGGACCTTTTTGAGTGAGAGTGAGATAGTGAAACCTTTGTTTTTTGATTGCTCAATGTACACAAACTTTGTTTAATACACAAAGTTATTAAAAATATTGTATTGAATGACCCTCAGGCTGTGTGTATAAGGTGTATATGAAACATAAATGAATTGTGTGAATGTAGACACACTTTGTTTAATGCACAAAGTTATAAAAAATATTGGCTAAAATGACCTTCAGGCTGTGTGTATAAGGTGTATATGTAACATAAATGCATTCTGTGCTTAGATTTAGGTCCCATCACCATGATATCTCATTATGTTAGGCAATTATTCCAAAATACGGAAAAATCCCATATCCAAAATACCTCTGGTCCCAAGCATTTTGGATAAGGGAGACTCAACCTGTATAGTGAGTGACCACCAGACAGTGCAGTTTATTTAATATATCCGTTCTCTGCCTGAAAAAAGCGATACACACAGTGACTCAGTCACATACCATATCTGTGTGCACTGCTCAGGCTCAGCCCAGTGTGCTGCATCATCTAGATATATTATATATCTGTCTGACTGCTCAGCTCACACAGCTTATAATTGTGGGGGAGACTGGGGAGCACTGCAGTGCCAGTTATAGGTTATAGCAGGAGCCAGGAGTACATAATATTATATTAAAATTAAACAGTGCACACTTTTGCTGCAGGAGTGCCACTGCCAGTGTGACTGACCAGTGACCTGACCACACTGACCACCAGTATAGTTAGTAGTATACTTATATTGTGATTGCCTGAAAAAGTTAAACACTCGTCGTGTGACTTCACTTGTGTGTTGTTGTTTTTTTTATTCTATAAAAATAAAACTCATTCTGCTGACAGACAGTGTCCAGCAGGTCCGTCATTATATAATATATAATATATATATACCTGTCCGGCTGCAGTAGTGATATATATATATTTTTTATATCATTTATCATCCAGTCGCAGCAGACACAGTACGGTAGTTCACGGCTGTGGCTACCTCTGTGTCTGCACTCGGCAGGCAGTCCGTCCATAATTGTATACCACCTAACCGTGGTTTTTTTTTCTTCTTTATACATACATACTACTACGACATCTCTTTATCAACCAGTCTATATTAGCAGCAGACACAGTACAGTACGGTAGTTCACGGCTGTGGCTACCTCTGTGTCTGCACTCGGCAGGCAGTCCGTCCATAATTGTATACCACCTAACCTTTTTCTTTGCATCATGTGCTGATTGGGGAGGGTTTTTTGGAAGGGACATCCTGCGTGACACTGCAGTGCCACTCCTAAATGGGCCCGGTGTTTGTGTCGGCCACTAGGGTCGCTAATCTTACTCACACAGTCAGCTACCTCATTGCGCCTCTTTTTTTCTTTGCGTCATGTGCTGTTTGGGGAGGGTTTTTTGGAAGGGACATCCTGCGTGACACTGCAGTGCCACTCCTAGATGGGCCCGGTGTTTGTGTCGGCCACTAGGGTCGCTAATCTTACTCACACAGCTACCTCATTGCGCCTCTTTTTTTCTTTGCGTCATGTGCTGTTTGGGGAGGGTTTTTTGGAAGGGACATCCTGCGTGACACTGCAGTGCCACTCCTAGATGGGCCCGGTGTTTGTGTCGGCCACTAGGGTCGCTAATCTTACTCACACAGCTACCTCATTGCGCCTCTTTTTTTCTTTGCGTCATGTGCTGTTTGGGGAGGGTTTTTTGGAAGGGACATCCTGCGTGACACTGCAGTGCCACTCCTAGATGGGCCCGGTGTTTGTGTCGGCCACTAGGGTCGCTAATCTTACTCACACAGCTACCTCATTGCGCCTCTTTTTTTCTTTGCGTCATGTGCTGTTTGGGGAGGGTTTTTTGGAAGGGACATCCTGCGTGACACTGCAGTGCCACTCCTAGATGGGCCCGGTGTTTGTGTCGGCCACTAGGGTCGCTTATCTTACTCACACAGCGACCTCGGTGCAAATTTTAGGACTAAAAATAATATTGTGAGGTGTGAGGTATTCAGAATAGACTGAAAATGAGTGTAAATTATGGTTTTTGAGGTTAATAATACTTTGGGATCAAAATGACCCCCAAATTCTATGATTTAAGCTGTTTTTTAGTGTTTTTTGAAAAAAACACCCGAATCCAAAACACACCCGAATCCGACAAAAAAAATTCGGTGAGGTTTTGCCAAAACGCGTTCGAACCCAAAACACGGCCGCGGAACCGAACCCAAAACCAAAACACAAAACCCGAAAAATTTCAGGCGCTCATCTCTAGTATATATATATATATATATATATATATATATATATATCAGGGACGTGCGGTGAGCTAAATGGCTCAGGAGACACTAGCTTTTCCCAGAGCCAGAATTCCATGCAATATATGAGCCAAAGGGTGCAGCAGTATAAACTCTTGAAAATTTGGTGAGTTTTGATAAGAGATGTGCTGAAAAGATAAGCAAGTAAGGCACTGCCTCACCTGCCATAGACTTTTTACTCCAGAGTTTGGGCTATAAAAATTATTAGAATAACGGAAAGAAGATATTTCAAACAAACGATTAGTATTTTTCATATACTTTATTCAGTCAAAACTCTGGTTCAAATGTAAGTATGACAGGAAAGGCTCTGCCTCACCTGCCTCACCCCACCGCACATCACTGATATATATATATATATATATATATATATATATATATATAGCACTTGCCGGTGTCAGCGTGATTTATTGGAGTGCCGCCGTATGTATGCTATATATATATATATATATATATATATAAGCGTTCAGATTTCTGTGCAGCACAACTGACTTCTGGGTTGATGTATCAAGCAGTGAAAAGTGTGGAGAAATAGGCCAGTAGGGAAGTTGCCTATAGCAATCAATAAGCTTTACGGAAAGATATATGATGTATATTTCACAAAGTAATAAGTAGGAGCTGATTGATTGATTGATTGATTGATTGATTGGGGCAACTTCTCCACTCTTTTCACTGCTTGGTAAATCAACCTCTTAACTTCACAATGATTCTCTCCTCTGGAAACCCTAACTTTAATTGTCAACAAATATTACACAATGTGAACATGAATTCTGACATGTCAAAAGATACAAAGAAACCTCATTAGACAGAAAAAGTTCATCCTCATTGTGGGTATAAGATATTTACACTGTATCATTCTGACATAAGTTTGTCTTACTCTCTTACAGTGATATTTTCTAGGTAACAGGTAATATATATTTTGCTAATACTTAGGGTCACCTTAACAAGAGAGTTGAGGCAATGCGTTTCTAAGCTTAGTTTGTAAATAATCTACTCCAGAAAAAAATAGCTCTTCTATGCATCATGTACAGCGTCAGGCCCGGCGCTACCCGCTCAGCGAAGGGATGCAGTGCAGGGAGGCACTGGGACGGATAGGCGCTTCCCCTGTTCTGCATCCCTTCCCTGCTGCGCCGTCTTGTCCCCCCTGCTGCTGCTGCCAGCTGCTGTGTCTGTCACTGTATGACAGGCACTGGCAGCAGGGTTGCAGCGGCGCCTGCAGCATGAAAAGCCTCCTCCCTCCCCTCCCCTCACCTGTGTGACAGCGCTGTGTACGGGACAGAAGGGGGCGGAGCTACATGGGACGGAAGGGGGCAGGGCTAAACGGGCCAGTAGGAGGCGGAGCTACACGGACCAGGCTGCTGTACAGAGGGAGACTGGCTTAGGTAAGTGGAGGGTGAGAGAGAAATGTGTGTGTGGGTGTGTGTGTGTGTGTGTGTGTGTGTGTGTGTGTGTATATGGTGGGTGTGTATGTGTGTGTATATATGTGTGAATTGTGTATGTGTGTGTGTGTGTGTGTGTGTGTGTGTGTGTGCACTTTATGGACGCTACTACTATTTGGCGGTGCATTACGTATAACAACGCTACTACTGGGGGGGCATTACATGTAAGGACGCTACTACTACTGGGGGGGCATTACGTGTAACAACACTACTACTGGGGGGCCATTACGTGTAAGGACGCTACTACTACTGGGGGGGGGTATTACTTTTAAGAACGATACTACTACTAGGGGGGAATTACGTATAAGGACGCTCCTACTGGGGGTGCACTACATATAAGGACACTACTACTACTGGGGGTGCACTACGTATTATGGGGGTAATTCCAAGTTGATCGCAGCAGGAATTTGGTTAGCAGTTGGGCAAAACCATGTGCACTGCAGGGGAGGCAGATATAACATGTGCAGAGAGAGTTAGATTTGGGTGTGGTGTGTTCAATCTGCAATCTAAATTGCAGTGTAAATATAAAGCAGCCAGTATTTACCCTGCACAGAAACAAAATAACCCACCCAAATCTAACTCTCTCTGCACATGTTATATCTGCCTCTCCTGCAGTGCACATGGTTTTGCCCAATTGCTAACAAAGATCCTGCTGCGATCAACTCAGAATTACCCCTTATGACGCTACTACTACTGGGGGAGGCATTACTTTTAAGGACGCTACTACTACTGGGGGAATTACGTATAAGGACGCTTCTACTGGGGGTGCACTACGTATAAGGAAGCTACTACTACTGGGGGGTATTAAGTATAAGGACGCATCTACCACTGGGGGTGCACTACGTATAAGGACGCTACTAATACTGTGGGTGCATTATGTATAAGGATGCTACTACTACTGGGGGGGCACTATGTATAAGGACGCTACTACTACTGGGGGTGCATAATGTATAAGGACGCTACTACTACTTGGGGGGCATTATGTATAAGAATGCTACTACTACTGGGGGTGGCATTATGTATAAGGATGCTACTACTACTGGGGTGCATTACATATAAGGACGCTACTACTACGGGTGGGGTATTACGTATAAGATGAATAAGATTGTGCTACATTGTGGCGTAATTTTAAATGGGGGTACTATTGTGTGGCCATGCCCCTTACTTGTGAGACCACACCCCTTTTCCCGGCACGTGCCAAAGGAATATGGGAGGGCACAAATTTATAGTTTGCAGGGGGGCGCCGTACACCCTAGCACCGGCCCTGTACAGCGTCCTGTAAGGTGTGAGTATTTAAAAATTTGGTATAATAAAATATACTTAGTTCAGATCTGAGAAAAGGGCAGCTCAGTCAAATGTATTCTGTGCACAGTCCTATTCTAAGGAGAGAGAATTGACAGCATAGGAAAGGAATGAGTTAAACATCTTGTGAGGGGTGGACCTAGCTGGAAGGAAAGTACAGCCCTTTGGGAAAAGGGGAGGGTTAGTATATATAGGGAAGGATAGACATTTTGTCTCTCTCTTGTTGGTGAAATTGCCTTTGAGTGGGTGAGTGCTGCATAGCAGGCTTCCCAACTTTTACTGTGTTTCCCCTGGGGCTCATTAACTTTATTTTAAAACCCTCCTCTGCATCCCCCCCCCCTTTTTGACGCTACAATTCAACTAGGCCTCCACGGGCTCGAGCAGGGCCGAGGTGCGGCAGCCCGGGTCAGCTTTGTTGCTGGGTTCCAGGCCGGCTTTGCCGGAGGGGCTTGAGCGGCAAGGTGGGCCAGCAGTGCGTCCCGGCCGCCCGGAGGTGGAAGGGCAGCTGCCCCCACCTCCGAGCGCGGCGGGTAATTAGTGGGAGGCGGGCGACCGCGGGCGCGCGCATGCGCGCCGCTGTGGGCGCCCGCCCGTGGAGCCGCACGGGGCTCATATTTAGTTCCCTGGGCACTGTACGAGGTGGAGGGGCCAGGACGGAGTCGGCTGCTAGCCGCGCGAGGTCTGTCACTGGGCCTCGCGCGGCGGATCTGCAGGGGGATGCGGCCGGCCGGGAAGCAGTGGGACGCGCGCACCTCGTGCACCCACGCTCGCTTCCGGTGTCGCCGTTCGCGCACGGGGGCGCGCAGCGGCGTCGCCAGCCTCCCGGTCTCCCCAGCTTGCTCCCCTGCAGCCGGAGTCCGGCGGGGGGCAGGGGGGAGGAGGAGAGGTACGAGGGTGGTTCCCTCAGAGTAGTATTAAGCAGGGCTCTGCAGGGAGGGACGACCAGGGGGAACACGGGGGGTTAGAGGCACCAGGAGTCGGGGCGCGCGCACGACGTGCGCGCGAGCCCGTACTCACGGCAGGCGGCACCGTTGCGCGCGTGCGCGCGCAGCGGCGCCGCACGTCTCTCTGTCTCCCCAACTCGCTCCCCTGGAGCCAGATGCCAGTGGCTTGCGGGGGAGGAGGGGGGGCAGGGAAGTGGGGGGGGGCCGCAGGGCTGCTGCGGGTGCTAACCGGCCTCGCCGCAGGTCCCTTCTAGCGGGCGGAGTTGGCTCCGATCTGCGGGGGGTTCGGAGAGCGACAGCAGCGTTGGCGCCGACGGCCAGTCCCTCGGTAGAGACGGGCGCCCCCCTTTTTTCCCGCCAAGGCAGACGGGTCGGCAGACGTCGGCCCCCGGGTGACGCCGTCGGGCGTCATGCGGGTAGGCGCGCGCGGGCCCCGGATGGGGGCACCCGGGAGCCGGCGCCGTGGTTCGGGCCATTAAGGGCCCCTCCGGAACTCTGGCGTTGGCTCTGGCCAAGGTGGGCGCGGCATTACGGCCGCTGGCTGCGGCTACATCACCGGGGGTAGCGGCAAGCTCCGACGCGGCCGCGATGGAAGGCGGGTCCGGAAGACGGTCAGCTTCAGCGGCGCGGCGAATTGCCACGCCTGCAGGGAGCTCGGAGAGGCCGCCGCAGACCTGTAGCACTGTCCGTAACAGGACGGGCAGGGACGCGCTGCGGGGACAACCCCCTCACGAGGGGCTCGGCAGGCGCCGCAGTTGTTTCTTGTGTCTTTCGCCCCCTTTTTCTCTCCTGCAGGGGATCGCGGCGAAGTGGAGATGGTGGAATACGGGTAAGAAGACGTCGGTTCTGCCACGCCGGAGGATTCCGTGTCGGTGCAGTCGACGGGTTCAGGTGAGGTGTTACAGTCGGTAGCGGGCTCATCCACGAATCCCAGTTCTCGCAGCTTTTCCTCTTCCTCCTTTTCCTCTGCTCTGTCGTCGCAGGCGTCCGAAGTCCGTAGCGCGACTAGGGCAAAGAATCAGGCGACTAAATTCGCCAAAAGGGCGGCGGGGCAGCTGGGAGCTCGAAGAGGCGTAAGCGGATTAGGGAGGAAGCTTGCAGGGCCAAGAAACGCAGCGATTTGCACGGGTTTGTTCGCTGCGACTACACTGCAGTGATGCGGGGCCTGCGGGATAGCGGCCGTAGGAAGATTCGTAGTGGGACTTCGTGCATGTGTTCGTCTGTACGAAGGAAGCGAAGAAGGAGTATAGATCGGCGGCTACAAAGAGGGACATCGGGGCCGTGGCCTTCCGTACCTTCGTTAACTGGCTGGCCGGTTTTGGGTCTTCGCGGCGTGCTACCTGGAAGATAGGCCGGTCGAGCACAGGAAAGTGATTCGGTACATGCTTCTCATACATGACTTGCAGCGCACTTCTTCGGGATCGGAGTGGCGTAGGTAGAAGCAGGATGGTTAGCGGGTCATGGACTTTGGGTTCAAGGACGTCTAGGTCTGGCTCAAAGTCACTCGGGCTTCGCAGCAGACGGAGGAGCCCCGGAAGCCGGGGGCGGACGGCCACCACCGCGCAGGGTCGTCCGCCCAGGGGTAAGGCGCGGACGGCGGATCGGCCAAATCCAGCCTCCTCCTGCTTCAAAGGCAGTCGTCAAGGTACCCGGGGTAAGCAAACTTATCCCAGGCAGGCCGCGGGCGGGAGCGCGCCACAGAGCTCCAACGCCAATTGCTTTAGAAACGATGGGCAAGGGGTTAAATTGGTATCCAAATAGGGCGGATGCAAAATTTCTGTTTTCCGGTTTTAGTTTTGTTTTCGCGTGCCTGTTGCGAGCGAGGTGTCGGTTCGGGCCCAGTGGATACGGAGGTCATCTCTCCAGTGGGGGTGGTTCCGAAGAAGACTCCGGGCGCTTTTCGGCTTATTCAACATCTTTCTTACCCATCGGGGACGGCGGTCAATGACGTGAGGCCGCCGGATCATGGTTCGGTGGTTTATCAGTCGTTGACGAGGCATTGGCGCTGGTCCGCAGTTACGGGACGGGAGCACTTATGGCTAAGATCAAGGTTGAGTCCGCTTTTCGGTTGCTGCCGTTACATCCGGACTCATTCCGTTTTATGGGGTTTTCGGATAGGAGCGGGGTATTTCATCGGCAACGGTTTGCCGAGGGGGTGTTCCGTTTCATGCTCGTTTTTCGAACGGTTTAGCACGTTTCTACACTGGTTCGTGGAGTCTTCGCCAAGGGGTCATGGGGTCGCCCATTACCTCAATGACTTCCTGTGTGCGGGGCGGCACATTCAGCACGGGCGGCGACTTGCTGGTCAGCAGCCGAGCCCTGTTTTTTCCACTTTGACGTTTCAGTGGATGAGGAGAAAACTGAGGGACGGTCCTCCTGTTTGTCCTTTTGGGGATCGATTTCGACACAGCGGCAGGATCGGGTCGGCTGCATCGGGACAAGGTGGTGAAGCTCTGCGAAGCTATTGGCCGGTTCGAAGGGTCGCGTAAGATCACACTGCCGGAAGCTGGAAAGGGCGAATGCAGGGTGTGCCAGACCACATCATTTCGTGCGATGATCCTCCGAGATTTAAGGGGATGGAGCAATATGGGCCTCATTCCTGGAGGATTTCAACGGGGGTGTATATGGCAGGCTCCAACGGTGGTCAGCGCTAGGATGCAGTTGTTCACCGACGCGGCTGGGGCCTCTGGATACGGATGTTATCGGGAGGGATCTTGGTGCGCGGCTTCGTGGACGGCATCGAGAAGGCGTAACCAGGGACCTTTTGCTTCTGGAGTTTTTTACCCATTATGGGGGCGCTGGAGGTTTGGGGCGAACGGCTGGCTCCTCGCAGCATCTTGTTTAGATGTGACAATCTGGGCGTTGGCGCATGCGATAAATAACAAGGGGGCGAAGCCGCTGTCATGCTGCGGGTGCTGGGACAGTTGCTGTAGACATGCCTACGTCGGAACGTGTGGTTCCGCGCGCAACATGTGCCGGGGCTGGAGAACGGAATTGCCGACGCTCTGTCACGAGGGCAGTGGGAAAGTTTTTTGTTTGTTAGCACCGGAGGCCGACGAACATGGTGTTCAGTGTCCCGGTTATGTTGGGAGGTGATCGGGACGGATTGGAGGGTCTTGCGTTGCGGTCAGTCGCGCCAGCCACGCTTAAGCCGCAAGCTTGGAGCGGAGTAGGAGGAGTTTGTTTAAGGACGAATTCAGCAAGGTAAGAGCGGGCATCGGAGGATGCTTTCTTTTATTTGGCAGCTGTAGGTTTCGGGTAGGTCCAGAGCGGTGGTATCCCGGTACTTGGCCAGGATTTCGTTTTCAGCGGGATAAAGGGCGTCCCCGACGTGGCTAAGAGCGGGATTCTGTTGAAGGCGATGAAAGGATGGGCGCGAGTCGCGCCGACGCCGCCTGACAGGAGGAGGCCCATTGATGCGGCCTTGTTGCTGGATGTCATCAGGGCGGTTAGAGGTGTCGCGTCGTCCATGTTTTGAATTGCGGTTGTTCTTCAGTTTGGCGTGCTCAATGGCTTACCACGGGGCTTTTAGGGTTTCGGAACTGGTAGCGCCTTCTAAGCGAGCAGATTCGCGCATGCTGGTCGGGGACGTGGTGGTGGGTGAGAAGTCCTTGCTTTGCAGATTGCGACGCTCTAAGACTGACCAAGTGGGGAGAGGTTAATGGGTCACCTTGGTTCCGGCTCTTGAGGAGAGCATTTGCCCAGTGAGGTTGGCAATGCAATATGAGGCAGTACGACCCAACGGTCGGGGGTCATAGCCGCTGCACTATGACGAGCTGCCGGTGACGAAGTATCTATTTCATGGGATGCTGGGTGGCTGTCTTGCGAGCTTGGGCCTTCCACCCGCTGCGTTCGGGACGCATTCCCTCCGCATAGGGGCTGCGACGTCGGCTGCGGCGACGGGATTTTACATGGCTGAGATCCAGGCGGTGGGGCGATGGAAGTCGTCAAGCTACAGACGGTATATGCGCCCCGTTGCATGAGATTTTAGCTCGCGCGTAGTTGTGTGTCAATTCCAGTCGTTTAATCATGTTATTACAGTTCAGTACGTTATGGTGTTGTGCGTTTGTTTGTCTTCCCCCTTTTTATCCTACTCAGGGATTAGCTACTCGCCGTTGCTGGCATGAGCCGGCAGCGGGGGTCTGGAGTTATTTTGCAATTTTTTGCCTGACTTGACGGACTGAATTCTAATCCACAATTCGGCTAATCTGTTTTAATCAGAGTCCCTCAGCAGGTCTTTATGCTTTCACCTCCAGCTGAGTTATTACATGTTTTACCCCTTCTCTCCCCCCCCTCCCCCTTTTGGTTTGTTATTTTCATCTTTCCCATTTGTGTGTTCAAGTTAGGCTTCAAATTGGCTGATTGCTCGTGCAGATCGGCTAGGCCGAGACTGCTGCAATATACGACAGCAAAATTTTTCTTTTTGGCAGATCCTTCAGGTTAATGCAGTAAATTGAACAATGGTATAGATAGTTAGTAACCACTTTTACCCCCTGTTCCTCCTCTTCAGGTTGGTTGGAAGATGACTTGCCTATTTTGGTGGTTGGCCTCTCTTATGTGTATTGGGCCGCCCAGTGTTGGCCTCGCAGGGGGCACAGATGTTTCCTAGGGCTCGAGAAGTTCGTTGGCTTGGTTGGCAAGGGATGATGTGGACGGAGTGGAGAAATAGACTAGTGAGTCAGGCCAGCAAGCATGTTAGCCTTAGGGTGTTGGTTGTCCATTTAGGTGGCAACGACCTGGGGAAGAGGACTTATTTGGAGATGCGGTGGGCCATGATGCAGGATCTGGCAAGTTTGGCCGCAGCAGTGGACCAATTGTATATTGGTGTTTTACTTGATGGTACCAAGGTTGAGTTGGCAAGGTGTGGCGGACGGTCGCAAAATTGAGGAGGCCACGCAGAAGGGGAATGGACCACTTGTATATTGGTGTTCTTCTTGATGGTGCCAAGGTTGAGTTGGCAAGGTGTGGCGGACGGTCGCGAAATTGAGGAGGCCACGCAGAAGGGGAATGGACCACTTGTTATATTGGTGTTCTCCTTGATGGTGCCAAGGTTGAGTTGGCAAGGTGTGACGGACGGTCGCGAAATTGAGGAGGCCAGGCAGAAGGTGAATGGGGCGGTGGCGAAGTGGGTTGTCCCACGGAGGCCAAGTGGTTCGCCACCCTAGGATTCAGTCAGAGACAAAGTCACCTTCTTCGGCCTGATGGTGTGCATCTATCCAATGAGGGGATGATGTTTTTTCCTGGAGGATCTGTTCCTAGGGTTGCTGGAGTTAGGGTGAGGTTATGGTGGCGGTGCGAAGACTCTGGGAAGGAGTCTTTCGCTGTTGGCGGAAAAGAACGGCAGTTGGTGGTTGTATGGTAAGCTGTAGTGATTTACAGTTTGATTTGGTTTAGGTGCACTCACCTCCATAGACTTATTGGCCGCTTGACCACCCGTCCGGGAAGGCAGCGGCAGGGCACCCAGGAGCGGTGGGTAGTCACTGTGGGGGTGGAGTTGTCACCTATTACCGGTTTTTGATAGTTGTAGTAAAATTAGGATGGTTTCGAATTTTTAGTATTTTACGGTTAATTTAGCTTAGTAGAGCCGTTCTTTTTGCTGCCACCATATGCCGGCTGTATCGGCATCTTAACAAAGTTTTCAATTACAGGTTTGCTATGGTTAGGGTCAAATAAATAGCTAGCAATTTTTCTGCCAAATTCAAGTCTCCGTGTCTTTATTTATTGGGTTTAGAGGTAACGAATGCTTTACTTGGAATGAACGGGTCCACTAAATGTCACTAGGATGTTTAGGAGAGAGAATTGACAGCATAGGAAAGGAATGAGTTAAACATCTTGTGAGGGGTGGACCTAGCTGGAAGGAAAGTACAGCCCTTTGGGAAAAGGGGAGGGTTAGTATATATAGGGAAGGATAGACATTTTGTCTCTCTCTTGTTGGTGAAATTGCCTTCCCGCCCTCCCGCCCTGTTGGTAAAGGTTTCTGGCACGGAGTGCCTTGGCATTAAATTGTTGGCTGGTTTTATCGTTGGCTATTTCTTGGCGGAAAAGAACGGCAGTTGGTGGTTGTATGGTAAGCTGTAGTGATTTACAGTTTGATTTGGTTTAGGTGCACTCACCTCCATAGACTTATTGGCCGCTTGACCACCCGTCCGGGAAGGCAGCGGCAGGGCACCCAGGAGCGGTGGGTAGTCACTGTGGGGGTGGAGTTGTCACCTATTACCGGTTTTTGATAGTTGTAGTAAAATTAGGATGGTTTCGAATTTTTAGTATTTTACGGTTAATTTAGCTTAGTAGAGCCGTTCTTTTTGCTGCCACCATATGCCGGCTGTATCGGCATCTTAACAAAGTTTTCAATTACAGGTTTGCTATGGTTAGGGTCAAATAAATAGCTAGCAATTTTTCTGCCAAATTCAAGTCTCCGTGTCTTTATTTATTGGGTTTAGAGGTAACGAATGCTTTACTTGGAATGAACGGGTCCACCAAATGTCACTAGGATGTTTATCTGTTTTGAATTCTACATTTAGCCTACAAGGTGTTGAAATATTGCAATGCTTTGGATGGCATTACCAAGTTGCATTTCCTCCTTCAGGAAGGCGTCTCCTGGACTCACACACCCCCTAATGATGTCATACTCTTCCAATGTACATTCCCAAATGAAATGCCACTGATTATCTCTAGTGATGACATTCACAGAACGGATACCTGCAGATACTGAATATATTAGGTGAAGACACAAATATGGAAGTATGCTGTGCCTAATATCCATTCAACAATATTTTCTGTACTGAGTAAAAGATTCATTTCTTATCTTTTTCATAGAGTTGATTATTGAGGAAAACTTCACCTGTACTTCTAACCCTGCAAATAATTGTATTGATATATTTACCATCTGACCATGTCCTACAAAAGATTGTTGTCTTAAAACAGACTATGGGGGTCATTCCGACCTGATCGCACGCTGTTGTTTTTTGCCGCGGTGCGATCAGGTCTGAACTGTGCATGCACCGTGACCGCAATGCGCAGGTGCGTCGCTGCCCGGCAATGGGAAATGCCGGGCAGCATGGGGCCTTACGAAGAAAGCAATCGCAGTGGCGATCGCAAGGGGATTGACAGCAAGAAGGCGTTTTTGGGTGGCAACTGACCATTTTCTGGGACTGCCGTGGAAAACGCAGGCGTGTCCTGGTATTTGCAGGGCGGGTGTCTGACGTCAATTCCAGGACCTGACAGGCTGAATGATCGCAGTGGCTGAGTAAGTTCAGAGCTACTCAGAAACTGCACAAAAACTTTTTGCACAGCTCCCCTGCACAAGTGATTGCACACTTGCTATGCTAAAATACACTCCCCCATAGGCGGCGACTATCTGATTACACAGCTGCAAAAAACTGCTACCGTGCGATCAACTTGGAATGACCCCCTAT
Source organism: Pseudophryne corroboree (assembly GCF_028390025.1). Taxonomy (NCBI): domain Eukaryota; kingdom Metazoa; phylum Chordata; class Amphibia; order Anura; family Myobatrachidae; genus Pseudophryne; species Pseudophryne corroboree. Next base: position 397,911,387 of record NC_086446.1, on the reverse strand, counting down.
GAACAGAATAAAAGCGCAGTAGAATAAATGTGTCACACCTGAGGGTTGGGTTTGGTTTGGACTGGCGTTTGTGGATGGAGCTGACACAGGGAATATAAATGAATTGAGGAGGCTTCAAACAGGTATGGTGCATGTACTCTAAAGAATCGTTGGTGTTCTAGCAGTAACAAGCACAGAGGCAGATATAATAATAAACAAAACTTTTATTAAAGAACAACGTCAATGATGCAAATACTGTATGCTGACAGAAGACACCAGGGCCAATATTTACTAAGAATTCGAGTTTGTCCGATTTGTGTTTTTTTTCCTAAGTCCCAATCTGGGAATTCACTAAACACCAATCTTGGCAGTGTTTGGACTATTTGTAATGGTTTGATTTGCAAAGTTTCGAAATACGAATGAATAGACCATCGGTCAAACACGGCTGTTATTTCATACAATACGGGCATTCACTATTCATTCGTATTTGGGTGTTAGTTTCTGAGTGCTCAAGTGCGGGTCTGTTTTTTTTCGATTCGTTAAAAAAAGCAGCAGAAAAATAGACCTGCTTTTTCCAGTCGAGTTTGGATAACCATGCACGGATCAGTGAGATCTGTGCATGGTTATCTACGGGAAAGGGTCTGTTTAGTGTAAAAACTGAAAAAAAAATTGCATGGGGTCCCCCCTCCTAAGCATAACCAGCCTCGCGCTCTTTGAGCCGGTCCTGGTTGAAAAAATATGGGGGAAAAAATGACAGAGGTTCCCCCATATTTAATCAACCAGCACCGGGCTCTGCGCCTGGTCCTGGTTCCAAAAATACGGGGGACAAAAAGCGTAGGGGTCCCCCGTATTTTTGAAACCAGCACCGGGCTCCACTAGCCAGGTACATAATGCCACAGCTGGGGGACACTTTTACACTGGTCCCTGCGGCCCTGGCATTACATACCCAACTAGTCACCCCTGGCTGGGGTACCCTGGAGGAGTGGGAACCCCTTAAATCAAGGGGTCCCCCCCTCCAGCCACCCAAGGGCCAGGGGTGAAGCCCGAGGTTGTCCCCCCATCCAAGGGCGGCGGATGGGGGGCTGATAGCCTTTTGAAAAAATGTGAATATTGGTTTTAGTAGCAGTACTACAAGTCCCAGCAAGCCTCCCCCGCAAGCTGGTACTTGGAGAACCACAAGTACCAGCATGCGGTGGAAAACCAGGCCCGCTGGTACCTGTAGTAGTACTACTACTAAAAAAATACCCCCAAAAAAACAGGACACACACACCGTGAATGTATAAGTTTATTACATACATGCACACCTCCATACACACATACTTACCTATGTTCCCACGAGGCTCGGTCCTCTTCTCCATGTAGAATCCTTGGGGTACCTGTGAAAAAAATTATACTCACATAATCCAGTGTAGAATCAGACCTTTGAATAATCCACGTACTTGGCAAAATAATAAAATGGAATCCCGACCACGCACTGAAAGGGGTCCCATGTTTACACATGGGACCCCTTTCCCTGACTGCCAGGACCCCCCCTGACTCCTGTCAAAGAGGGTCCCTTCAGCCAATCAGGGAGCGCCACGTCGTGGCACTCTCCTGATTGGCTGTGTGCTCCTGTAGTATCTGTCAGGCAGCACACGGCACAGATACAATGTAGCGCCTATGCGCTCCATTGTAGCCAATGGTGGGAACTTTGCGGTCAGCGGTGAGGTTACTTTTGGTCAACCGCTGACCGCAAAGTTCCCACCATTGGCTACAATGGAGCGCATAGGCGCTACATTGTATCTGTGCCGTGTGCTGCCTGACAGACACTACAGGAGCACACAGCCAATCAGGAGAGTGCCACGACGTGGCGCTCCCTGATTGGCTGAAGGGACCCTCTTTGACAGGAGTCAGGGGGGGTCTTGGCAGTCGGGGAAAGGGGTCCCATGTGTAAACATGGGACCCCTTTCAGTGCGTGGTCGGGTTTCCGTTTTATTATTTTGCCAAGTACGTGGATTATTCAAAGGTCTGATTCTACACTGGATTATGTGAGTATAATTTTTTTCACAGGTACCCCAAGGATTCTACATGGAGAAGAGGACCGAGCCTCGTGGGAACATAGGTAAGTATATGTGTATGGAGGTGTGCATGTATGTAATAAACTTATACATTCACGGTGTGTGTGTCCTGTTTTTAGGGGGGTATTTTTTTAGTAGTAGTACTACAGGTACCAGCGGGCCTGGTTTTCCACCGCATGCTGGTACTTGTGGTTCTCCAAGTACCAGCTTGCGGGGGATGCTTGCTGGGACTTGTAGTACTGCTACTAAAAACAATATTCAAATTTTTTCAAAAGGCTATCAGCCCCCCATCCGCCGCCCTTGGATGGGGGGGACAGCCTCGGGCTTCACCCCTGGCCCATGGGTGGCTGGAGGGGGGGACCCCTTGATTTAAGGGGTTCCCACTCCTCCAGGGTACCCCGGCCAGGGGTGACTAGTTGGGTATGTAATGCCAGGGCCGCAGGGACCAGTATAAAAGTGTCCCCCGGCTGTGGCATTATGTACCTGGCTAGTGGAGCCCGGTGCTGGTTTCAAAAATACGGGGGGACCCCTACGCTTTTTGTCCCCCGTATTTTTGGAACCAGGACCAGGCGCAGAGCCCGGTGCTGGTTGATTAAATATGGGGGAACCCCTGTAATTTTTTTCCTCATATTTATTCAACCAGGACCGCCTCAAAGAGCCCGAGGCTGGTTGTGCTTAGGAGGGGGGACCCCACGCAATTTTTTTTAGATATTTTAAGACTTTAATCAACTTTTTAAGGTACACAATGAAGCCCTGCACGGATCTCACAGATCCGGCCGGGATTCCTTGTGTTTTGTCAGGCAGTGTTTTACTCATCACTCCCGTAAAACACTGCCTGATATCACGAATCACATCGACATCGGAAAAAACGATTGTGCAAAGCTCGGCAGCTTAGTGAATGATCGTATCAGGATTCAAAAAGTTGCAGTAAAATGCACCCGATACCATTCGAGTTCAAACACCCTTCAACACGGCCAAAACACGAATCTTTGTAAATATACTAGAGATGAGCGGGTTCGGTTCCTCTGAATCCGAACCCGCCCGAACTTCAGGTTTTTTACACGGGTCCGAGCAGGCTCCGATCTTCCCGCCTTGCTCGGCTAACCCGAGCGCGCCCGAACGTCATCATCACGCTGTCGGATTCTCGCGAGGCTCGGATTCTATCGCGAGACTCGGATTCTATATAAGGAGCCGCGCGTCGCCGCCATTTTCACACGTGCATTGAGAGTCATAGGGAGAGGACGTGGCTGGCGTCCTCTCCGTTTAGAGAAGAGAGAGACACAGTATTTTGGGGAGCATTATTAGGAGGAGTACTACTATACTGTATACTACTATACTACTTGCTGAAGTGATATTTATAGATTAGATATTGATAATAGATAGTGTGACTGTAAGTGTATTATCTGACTTGTGGGGGAGACACTGACAGTGGGGAGCAGTTAGAGCCTGAGAGCAGGACTCAGGAGTACATATAACGTACAGTGCACACTTTTGCTGCCAGAGTCAGTGCCACACTGCCATTGTTGTGACCACACTGACCACCAGTATAATAATATATTTTGTGATTGTCTGCTTAGGCCTCGGAGTACTAGTTGCAAGTTGCAACGTGACCTGAAGTGACCACCAGTTTAATAATCAATCACCACCAGTTTAATATATATATATATATATATATATATATAATTGTATATAATATATATATATATATATAATATTGTATACCACCTACCCGTGGTTTTTTTTTTTTTCATTCTTCTTTATACATACTACTATAGTAGCTTACTGTAGCAGTCTGCGGTGCTGTGCTGACCTGACAGTGTCCAGCAGGTCCGTCATCAGTCATTACATAATAAATATAAATAGTACCTGTCCGGCTGCAGTACTAGTGATATTATATTGATTTCATCTCATTATCAATAATTTATCATCCAGTCTAGACTCTATATTAGCAGCAGACACAGTACGTTAGTCCACGGCTGTAGCTACCTCTGTGTCGGCACTCGGCAGTCCATCCATAATTGTATACCACCTACCCGTGGTTTTTTTTTTTCTTTCTTCTTTGTACATACTACTATAGAGTATAGTAGCTTACTGTAGCAGTCTGCGGTGCTGCTGAGCTGACAGTGTCCAGCAGGTCCGTCATCAGTCATCATTACCTAATAAATATATTATCTACCTGTCCGGCTGCAGTATTAGTGATATTATATATACATACATATATATATTGATTTCATCTCATTATCAATCATCCAGTCTATATTAGCAGCAGACACAGTACGTTAGTCCACGGCTGTAGCTACCTCTGTGTCGGCACTCGGCAGTCCATCCATAAGTATACTAGTATCCATCCATCTCCATTGTTTACCTGAGGTGCCTTTTAGTTGTGCCTATTAAAATATGGAGAACAAAAATGTTGAGGTTCCAAAATTAGGGAAAGATCAAGATCCACTTCCACCTCGTGCTGAAGCTGCTGCCACTAGTCATGGCCGAGACGATGAAATGCGATGAAATTAATTTTTCTTTGCGTCATGTGCTGTTTGTGGAATGTTTTTTGGAAGGGCCATCCTGCGTGACACTGCAGTGCCACTCCTAGATGGGCCCGGTGTTTGTGTCGGCCACTAGGGTCGCTTATCTTACTCACACAGCTACCTCATTGCGCCTCTATTTTTCTTTGCGTCATGTGCTGTTTGGGGAGGGTTTTTTGGAAGGGCCATCCTGCGTGACACTGCAGTGCCACTCCTAGATGGGCCCGGTGTTTGTGTCGGCCACTAGGGTCGCTTATCTTACTCACACAGCTACCTCATTGCGCCTCTTTTTTTCTTTGCGTCATGTGCTGTTTGGGGAGGGTTTTTTGGAAGGGCCATCCTGCGTGACACTGCAGTGCCACTCCTAGATGGGCCCGGTGTTTGTGTCGGCCACTAGGGTCGCTTATCTTACTCACACAGCTACCTCATTGCGCCTCTTTTTTTCTTTGCGTCATGTGCTGTTTGGGGAGGGTTTTTTGGAAGGGCCATCCTGCGTGACACTGCAGTGCCACTCCTAGATGGGCACGGTGTTTGTGTCGGCCACTAGGGTCGCTTATCTTACTCACACAGCTACCTCATTGCGCCTCTTTTTTTCTTTGCGTCATGTGCTGTTTTGGGAGGGTTTTTTGGAAGGGCCATCCTGCGTGACACTGCAGTGCCACTCCTAGATGGGCCCGGTGTTTGTGTCGGCCACTAGGGTCGCTTATCTTACTCACACAGCTACCTCATTGCGCCTCTTTTTTTCTTTGCGTCATGTGCTGTTTGGGGAGTGTTTTTTGGAAGGGCCATCCTGCGTGACACTGCAGTGCCACTCCTAGATGGGCCCGGTGTTTGTGTCGGCCACTAGGGTCGCTTATCTTACTCACACAGCTACCTCATTGCGCCTCTTTTTTTCTTTGCGTCATGTGCTGTTTGGGGAGGGTTTTTTGGAAGGGCCATCCTGCGTGACACTGCAGTGCCACTCCTAGATGGGCCCGGTGTTTGTGTCGGCCACTAGGGTCGCTTATCTTACTCACACAGCTACCTCATTGCGCCTCTTTTTTTCTTTGCGTCATGTGCTGTTTGGGGAGGGTTTTTTGGAAGGGCCATCCTGCGTGACACTGCAGTGCCACTCCTAGATGGGCACGGTGTTTGTGTCGGCCACTAGGGTCGCTTAGCTTAGTCATCCAGCGACCTAGGTGCAAATTTTAGGACTAAAAATAATATTGTGAGGTGTGAGGTATTCAGAATAGACTGAAAATGAGTGGAAATTATGGTTTTTGAGGTTAATAATACTTTGGGATCAAAATGACCCCCAAATTCTATGATTTAAGCTGTTTTTTAGTGTTTTTAAAAAAAAACACCCGAATCCAAAACACACCCGAATCCGACAAAAAAAATTCGGTGAGGTTTTGCCAAAACGCGGTCGAACCCAAAACACGGCCGCGGAACCGAACCCAAAACCAAAACACAAAACCCGAAAAATTTCAAGTGCACATCTCTAAAATATACCCCCAGGTTAGCCACAGAAATAGAACTGGATTGGACTGAAAAAGACAAAGTTCAAATATCAATAATATCCAGAATGGAACCAGAACGGACTGGAGTGCTGACCGGGCTTGGGGGGTAATTCTGAGTTGATCGCGGTAGGAACTTTGTTAGCAGTTAGGCAAAACCATGGCCCTCATTCTGAGTTGTTCGCTCGCAAGCTGCTTTTAGCAGCATTGCACACGCTAAGCCGCCGCCTACTGGGAGTGAATCTTAGCTTAGCAAAATTGCGAACGAAAGATTCTCAAAATTGCGAATAGAAATTTCTAAGCAGTTTCTGAGTAGCTCGACACTTACTCTGCCACTGCGATCAGTTCAGTCAGTTTCGTTCCTGGTTTGACGTCACAAACACACCCAGCGTTCGCCCAGACACTCCCCCGTTTCTCCAGCTACTCCCGCGTTTTTCCCAGAAACGGCAGCGTTTTTTCACACACACCCATAAAACGGCCAGTTTCCGCCCAGAAACACCCACTTCCTGTCAATCACACTACGATCACCAGAACGAAGAAAAAACCTTGTAATGCCGTGAGTAAAATACCAAACTTCTTAGCAAATTTACTTGGCGCAGTAGCAGTGCGAACATTGCGCATGCGCAATTAGCGGAAAATCGCTACGATGCGAAGAAAATTACCGAGCGAACAACTCGGAATGAGGGCCCATGTGCGCTGAGGCAGATATAACATGCAGAGAGAGTTAGATTTGGGTGGGTTATTTTGTTTCTGTGCAGGGTAAATACTGGCTGCTTTATTTTTACACTGCAATTTAGATTGCAGCTTGAACACACCACACCCAAATCTGACTCTCTCTGACTCACATGTTATATCTGCCTCCCCTGCAGTGCACGTGGGAGGTCATTCCGAGTTTTTCGCTCGCAAGGCGATTTTAGCAGAGTTGCTCACGCTAAGCCGCCGCCTACTGGGAGTGAATCTTAGCATCTTAAAATTGCGAACGATGTATTCGCAATATTGCGATTACACACCTCGTAGCAGTTTCTGAGTAGCTTCAGACTTACTCGGCATCTGCGATCAGTTCAGTGCTTGTCGTTCCTGGTTTGACGTCACAAACACTCCCAGCGTTCGCCCAGACACTCCTCCGTTTCTCCGGCCACTCCTGCGTTTTTTCCGGAAACGGTAGCGTTTTTTCCCACACGCCCATAAAACGGCCTGTTTCCGCCCAGTAACACCCATTTCCTGTCAATCACATTACGATCGCCAGAACGATGAAAAAGCCGTGAGTAAAATTACTAAGTGCATAGCAAATTTACTTGGCGCAGTCGCAGTGCGGACATTGCGCATGCGCATTAAGCGGAAAATCGCTGCGATGCGAAGATTTTTACCGAGCGAACAACTCGGAATGAGGGCCATGGTTTTTGCCCAACTGCTAACAAAGTTCCTGCTGCGATCAACTCAGAATTACCCCCATTATCCGGAATCTTGACACTAGCAGTATTAAAGAAAGTCACAGTTCAAATAACAATAGCATCCGGAATGGAACCGGAATGGACTGGAGTGCTGACCGGGCTTGATCTGGAATCTTAACACTGATAATATTAATGAAAGACACAGTTCAAATAATAATAGCATCCGGCATGGAACCGGAATGGACTGAAATGCTCACCGGGCTTGATCCGGAATCATAACACTGATGGCATTGAAGAAAGACACAGTTCCTTGTTACTAGTGATGTGCACCGGAAATTTTTCGGGTTTTGTGTTTTGGTTTTGGATTCGGTTCCGCGGCCGTGTTTTGGATTCGGACGCGTTTTGGCAAAACCTCCCTGAAAATTTTTTGTCGGATTCGGGTGTGTTTTGGATTCGGGTGTTTTTTTACAAAAACCCCTCAAAAACATCTTAAATCATAGAATTTGGGGGTCATTTTGATCACATAGTATTATTAACCTCAATAACCATAATTTCCACTCATTTTCAGTCTATTCTGAACACCTCACACCTCACAATATTATTTTTAGTCCTAAAATTTGCACCGAGGTCGCTGGATGACTAAGCTAAGCGACCCAAGTGGCCGACACAAACACCTGGCCCATCTAGGAGTGGCACTGCAGTGTCAGACAGGATGGCACTTCAAAAAAATAGTCCCCAAACAGCACATGATGCAAAGAAAAAAAGAGGCGCAATGAGGTAGCTGTGTGACTAAGCTAAGCGACCCAAGTGGCCGACACAAACACCTGGCCCATCTAGGAGTGGCACTGCAGTGTCAGACAGGATGGCACTTCAAAAAAATAGTCCCCAAACAGCACATGATGCAAAGAAAAAAAGAGGTGCACCAAGGACGCTGGATGGCTAAGCTAAGCGACACAAGTTGCCGACACAAACACCTGGCCCATCTAGGAGTGGCACTGCAGTGTCAGACAGGATGGCACTTCAAAAAAATAGTCCCCAAACAGCACATGATGCAAAGAAAAAAAGAGGCGCAATGAGGTAGCTGTGTGACTAAGCTAAGCGACCCAAGTGGCCGACACAAACACCTGGCCCATCTAGGAGTGGCACTGCAGTGTCAGACAGGATGGCACTTCAAAAAAATAGTCCCCAAACAGCACATGATGCAAAGAAAAAAGAGGCGCACCAAAGTCGCTGGATGGCTAAGCTAAGCGACACAAGTGGCCGACACAAACACCTGGCCCATCTAGGAGTGGCACTGCAGTGTCAGGCAGGATGGCACTTAAAAAAAATAGTCCCCAAACAGCACATGATGCAAAGAAAAAAAGAGGCGCAATGAGGTAGCTGTGTGACTAAGCTAAGCGACCCAAGTGGCCGACACAAACACCTGGCCCATCTAGGAGTGGCACTGCAGTTTCAGGCAGGATGGCACTTAAAAAAAATAGTCCCCAAACAGCTCATGATGCAAAGATAAATGAAAGAAAAAAGAGGTGCAAGATGGAATTGTCCTTGGGCCCTCCCACCCACCCTTATGTTGTATAAACAGGACATGGACACTTTAACAAACCCATCATTTCAGCGACAGTGTCTGCCACACAACTGTGACTGAAATGACTGGTTGGTTTGGGGCCCCACCAAAAAAAGAAGCAATCAATCTCTCCTTGCACAAACTGGCTCTACAGAGGCAAGATGTCTACCTCCTCCTCATCGTCTGATTCCTAGAGATGAGCGGGTTCGGTTTCTCTGAATCCGAACCCGCCAGAACTTCATGTTTTTTTTCACTTGTCCGAGCGACTCGGATCTTCCCGCCTTGCTCGGTTAACCCGAGCGCGCCCGAACGTCATCATGACGCTGTCGGATTCTCGCGAGGCTCGGATTCTATCGCGAGACTCGGATTCTATATAAGGAGCCGCGCGTCGCCGCCATTTTCACACGTGCATTGAGATTGATAGGGAGAGGACGTGGCTGGCGTCCTCTCCATTTAGATTATAAGAGACTGAGAGAGATTTACTGGAGCTGACTAGGAGGAGTACTGTTACTGTAGAAGTGTAGAGACTGAGTGGAGAGAGTTTACTAGTGAGGACAGTGCAGTTTACTTTATAATCCGTTCTCTGCCTGAAAAAAGCGATACACAGCACACAGTGACTCAGTCACATACCATATCTGTGTGCACTGCTCAGGCTCAGGCCAGTGTTCTGCATCATCTATTATCTATATATAATATTATATATATCTGTCTGACTGCTCAGCTCACACAGCTTATAATTGTGGGGGAGACTGGGGAGCACTACTGCAGTGCCAGTTATAGGTTATAGCAGGAGCCAGGAGTACATAATATATTATATAGTGAGTGACCACCAGACACACAGTGCAGTTTATTTAATATATCCGTTCTCTGCCTGAAAAAAGCGATACACACAGTGACTCAGTCAGTCACATACCATATCTGTGTGCACTGCTCAGGCTCAGGCCAGTGTGCTGCATCATCTATTATCTATATATAATATTATATATATCTGTCTGACTGCTCAGCTCACACAGCTTATAATTGTGGGGGAGACTGGGGAGCACTACTGCAGTGCCAGTTATAGGTTATAGCAGGAGCCAGGAGTACATAATATATTATATAGTGAGTGACCACCAGACACACAGTGCAGTTTATTTAATATATCCGTTCTCTGCCTGAAAAAAGCGATACACACAGTGACTCAGTCAGTCACATACCATATCTGTGTGCACTGCTCAGGCTCAGGCCAGTGTGCTGCATCATCTATTATCTATATATAATATTATATATATCTGTCTGACTGCTCAGCTCACACAGCTTATAATTGTGGGGGAGACTGGGGAGCACTACTGCAGTGCCAGTTATAGGTTATAGCAGGAGCCAGGAGTACATAATATATTATATAGTGAGTGACCACCAGACACACAGTGCAGTTTATTTAATATATCCGTTCTCTGCCTGAAAAAAGCGATACACACAGTGACTCAGTCAGTCACATACCATATCTGTGTGCACTGCTCAGGCTCAGGCCAGTGTGCTGCATCATCTATTATCTATATATAATATTATATATATATCTGTCTGACTGCTCAGCTCACACAGCTTATAATTGTGGGGGAGACTGGGGAGCACTACTGCAGTGCCAGTTATAGGTTATAGCAGGAGCCAGGAGTACATAATATATTATATAGTGAGTGACCACCAGACACACAGTGCAGTTTATTTAATATATCCGTTCTCTGCCTGAAAAAAGCGATACACACAGTGACTCAGTCAGTCACATACCATATCTGTGTGCACTGCTCAGGCTCAGGCCAGTGTGCTGCATCATCTATTATCTATATATAATATTATATATATCTGTCTGACTGCTCAGCTCACACAGCTTATAATTGTGGGGGAGACTGGGGAGCACTACTGCAGTGCCAGTTATAGGTTATAGCAGGAGCCAGGAGTACATAATATATTATATAGTGAGTGACCACCAGACACACAGTGCAGTTTATTTAATATATCCGTTCTCTGCCTGAAAAAAGCGATACACACAGTGACTCAGTCAGTCACATACCATATCTGTGTGCACTGCTCAGGCTCAGGCCAGTGTGCTGCATCATCTATTATCTATATATAATATTATATATATCTGTCTGAATGCGGCATACAATATGTTGGCCGCACGATTCGTCCTCTGCATGAAAGGTTCATGGAACATAAGAGGAATATCACAAAGAACATTAAGACTCATAGTTTATCAAGTCACGTTTCTGGATGTCAGAAAGGCAATTTGAATGGCTTGACCATTAGAGCGGTCGAATTTATTGGAGCCACCGTGAGAGGAGGAGATAGGTACAGAAGACTATGCATGCGGGAGGCCTTCTGGATATTTCAGTTACACACCTTGAGCCCACATGGTCTAAATGACACTGTGGAACTTAATGCTGTCTAAATGATTTTTAGAGGTATTATGATTGATATTACTGGGGAATTGTTATAAATCAAGTCTTGTCAAATTCAGTTCATATTTGTTTATTTATGTTGGTCGATTGGGGTGGGCTGCTGGGCATCTTCCCCTCATGGCAGATCGAGTTTAAATATATCTCTCTGCCATTGTGGGGTACATGCTCATCAGCTCACCAAATCATGGATCATCTTTAACCTTTCAGACATATTTCGCTGGAAGTTAATAGATATTATATTTTTCATATATTTAGGATGTTATCCGGTACAGATCCCTATATGTGTCCCTGTTATGGTATATTATTTATAATAATTTTACTGAGTGAAGACATATATACATATATATATGTATATATATATGTATGTATGCATGTATACTGTCCTTTGTTTTATTTTATTTTGATATTTAATTTTGATTTGAATTCTGCAGGAATATACATGATGCGCCAATGAAATACGTTTTTGGATTTATACAATTGCGCTTTATGATCTTTTGTTTTATGTTTTATTTTTATTTTTATTCAGATTTTGATATATTTTGTATTTACATCATTTTTTTCAGTTTGTTTTTAATATAAAGATAACCAATTTTATTTAGGTGTTCTTAATGAATTATATGAAAGGTGCATATATGAACTGATATGCAATTAGAGAGAATTGTTTAGGTGGATTGGCAGAGAACAACAATAATATAGAAAGAATATATGTAGAAAATATATATGTTTATATGTATTTTTATATGTATATATTTTTATGAATTTTATGTGTCTAAACGTCATTTTATAATAGACGGTCTATTAGTGTTAATTCTGGTGATTATACACACACTTACTCCTGTGAAGGAATGTGATAGGCACTTCACAGGTGTTCATAATAAAGATGTAAGCAGTTTCCCTTTAAAATGGGAGACCAGGTAGAGCTCTACTATTTCCAACCCTCTGAGGAAACGACCAGTGTTGTCGGTCGAGAAACGCGTCAGGACATTAGAGATCCAGACATCCAGACATCCGCTAATCCCATGTACCACTGTTCACTTTGAAATCTTGCTGGAAGTGTCTGATCAGCTCCGGAGCCACCTGCATTGGTCCCGATTGCCATACGGGAACCGTGGCGAGTATACCCGGACCTTGGAGAGCATTATTGATCTACATTGCTAAAGACACCTGTGGTTGCATTATCCTGCTTTGCCAATCTAGCAGGAACACAGAAGGACGGACCGTGGAGAGGAGTACACAGCGTCTGGTTCATGACAGTGCCGCTGAGACACCTGTGGAAGCGGTAAGCAAATTCGCTCCGGTCAGCGGTCACAGTGAGAGAGTGACGGACGGAGCAGTTAAACTGCAATCCATTAATATCTCCATTTGAAACGGTACCATTAACAAATAAGTAGATCAGTGGTATATAGATCAACATCCAGTTTTGAACTGTTCTTCAAATGATATACGATTACTTCCATTTATATCATTAGACCTGAGGATCACTTCATTCAGATTTTAATGTTATGCCGGCTATTGTGTCATCCACTAGTGCACTAGTATTACGGGACTATTAGATATGCGGAGTGTGGATTCTTTATTGGAGTAAATTATCATCAGCTCTATAATCTTTTTTTATTGATTGTAAATTATAATAATATATATTTTATGAATAAATTGGTGTTAATACACATTTAGTCTGTCTGCGCTCTCTTTTTCTTGTTTTCTTGTTTTTCACTTGTCTAGGGTTTGCTAGTACCCTTTTCTTTGGAGAGCAGCAGACAGCATTTCAACTTGGGAGCATTGGGGCGCCTTTATCTCTGTTTTTTTAGGTTTACTTTTGCTCATTAGCACTAAGGCAGCCCATTTGAGCCCTTGTTGAAGAGTATCTGTGTGTATGAATTTTAATTAGATTTCAATTCAGTTTGTTCTCTGCCAATCGTTTATTTATTGTGTTTTAATAATTTAATTGGATTCCTGCAGTAATTAATTAAATCATGCCTGTCTTGAGATGTATGGCAGAACGCCTTGAAAGGAGACAGCAATATATATCAGAGGAGAATGGCCACAAGGAACAGTTCTCCACAGACAATTGTGTGGATATGTTTGGTCTATTCAATGAATTAGAGGATTTGTTCATTGCGGAGACCAGACATTGGTGGGATCAAGTCACATTACAAAAATATCTAGATAAAAATATGATCCCGAGAGGCCTTAGATTATTTAAATCCTGTTCATTTCAAGACGATCCTGAATTTTTAGTAGAATGGAACAATACTCTGGACAGTTGTTCAAGAAATTTAATGAAACTTCTTATTAAACATAGGGAACATAAAATGCAAGTTATTCAAACCAATATAGAAAAAATACAAGAAGCTTTATTGATCCACTCAAATCATCCAGATTTTGAGGGAAAGGACCAAAGAGTTAATAAGAAGGTCCAGGATTTTGAGAAAACTCTCATCTCTTTGAAGCATAAAAAATTAAATCGAGATAGAGAGGATTATAATAGGGATCAAGTGCGAACTTATAATAAGAGAGATCGCACTCCATCAGACAAGAGACAGTTAAGTATACCTTCCCCCAGATTTCAGGTGAGATTTAATGATAGGAATAGAAATGGATACAATTCCTTTAGAGACTCTAGAGAGATACAGAGGCAATCCTATTCAGATAGTAGGAATTATTCCAGTAAGCCTCAGAGACAGCGATTTCAAAGACAGAGATTTGATAGCAGGGACACATGGAGGGATGAGAAACATACCAACAGATATGAGGTTCTAAGAACCAAGGATCTAACTCCGCCCATTAATACAGATGTAAGAGAAGAACGCCCCCTCAAGTCATCCAAAGTGAATTTTTTGGAGAGACGTCATCACTCACCAGGGGACCCACAGAACAGCCAGTGGGAAAACCAAAGAGTGATGCTCACTCCAAAAAGAAGAAGAGAAGAAGAACTAGAGGCTGTAGGGGAGGAGTCAAGAATACCCACAAAAAGCGTAAGAAGGTTCTAAGCACTAATAATATATTTAATCTTTCCAAAAAAACATTGACATCAGCCGAAATATCGTTACTAAATAAGGGCTTGAAATTTGCCCCAGTTGAAAAGCCGAACCTATTTACGCTATTTGTCGATTTAAATAGATTTGTGCGCACATTAAGTAGAAAGAGATATTTTATCAAAAAATCATTAAATAAACAGAATGTAGCTGGGTTACCAATTTGTTTAGACAAACAAGATTTTGCCTGTCTTGGGATTTTAGAATCACTTCTAGGCGAGAATGAGGAGATGGACAACATCAAAGAGACCAATAGACCAAGAAAAATCTATGATACAAATGGAATAGATCTAAAGAAATGTAAAGTACCATCTGAATTTTACCCTCTTCAATATAGAGGTCCTTTTATTGAGGGCTTCTATACTACAACTATGAGGGAATTCAGAGAATTATGTACCAGACAGGATAGTTTAGCCCTGAGAGATAATCTATCAAGATCTGAAAGAATTGCCCTCAAAAGACTTATCAATGATAAAGAGATCATCATCAAACAAGCCGATAAAGGCGGAGGTCTTGTTATTCAGAATCTTGAGGATTACCTCTCAGAGGCCCATAGACAACTTGATGACAACACATTTTATAAGAAAATCTCAAGAGATCCTACAAATGTCTATCAAGATGAACTCAGGCCCTTATTAGAGATGGCATTAAGTGAGGGTAACATCAATAAAGAAACTTTTCTTTTTTTGATGATTAAATATCCCATTGTTTCCATCTACTACCATATGCCCAAGGTACATAAATCAATCACTTCTCCTCCGGGGCGTCCAATTATATCAGGGGTGGGATCTCTGACATCAAACCTATCTGCCTTTATTGATACACATTTACAGAAATATGTTCAGGCTCTTCCTTCTTATATTAGGGACACTACACATTTCCTTCAAAAACTAGATAGTGTAGTTTGGAGAGATTCATATATATTACTAACATATGATGTGGAATCTCTCTACACTAATATAACACATGACCTTGGTCTCTTGGCGATTAATCACTATTTATATCATGACACAGAGGTGGATATTTCATTTCGCACTTTTATTTTGTCAGCCATTAGGTTTATTTTAGAACACAATTATTTTTCTTTTGATTCACAGTTTTATTTACAGGTCAAATGTACTGCCATGGGGACCAGGTTCGCGCCGAGTTTTGCCAACCTCTTTTTGGGTTGGTTCGAGGAGTCCAACATTTGGGGTGGTAATCTCGGTGCGGGCTTGGTCCTTTATGGTAGGTATATAGATGATTTGTTTTTCATTTGGGACGAGGATGTTTTACCTTTTTCACATCTTACCAGTTGTTTAAATTCCAACACAATAGGTTTGACATTCACTAATACTTCAAATAAAGTATCTATAAATTTTCTTGATATCTTAGTCACTATTCATGATAATATTATTACCACCTCCACATACACTAAAGATGTGGATTGTCATAATTATCTACATTTTGCAAGTAGTCACTATAAGCCATGGAAATTAAACATACCTAAAGGACAATTTCAACGGTTGCGCAGAAATTGCTCTACGGAAGAGTCCTTTAATAAACAAGTAGAAGTTATGTACACTGCATTTATTAAGCAGGGATATCCCACACATATTTTGGATATAGCCTTGACAGAGACCAAACTTAAACCAAGAGTCACATTGATTCATCCGGTAGTTAATAAGCTTAAACAAGAAGGGAGTGATAAGTCCTTATCCTTCATTACACAATATAATACAGCTGCAAAAGATATAAAAAGGATAATTACAAAGAATTCTGCCATTTTGAAATCTGATAAATTATTAGAAACAACTTTGACTGGTAGGAATCTGGTTGTATTTAGAAAAGCCAATTCCTTAAAGCAGAAATTAGCGCCCAGCTTATTTAAAAGAAAACCAAATGAAGTTAGAGAGAATGGTTTGAAACTTCCCCCGAAACCAAATGGATTTTTTAAGTGTGGCAAGGATAGATGTGTAACTTGTCTATATGCAGAAAATAAATGTAACAAGATTAAGTCTTATAGTAGATCAGAGGAATTTGAGATCAGAGGTTTTATGAACTGTAGGACTAATTATGTGATTTATGTTATCCAATGTAAATGCGGCATACAATATGTTGGCCGCACGATTCGTCCTCTGCATGAAAGGTTCATGGAACATAAGAGGAATATCACAAAGAACATTAAGACTCATAGTTTATCAAGTCACGTTTCTGGATGTCAGAAAGGCAATTTGAATGGCTTGACCATTAGAGCGGTCGAATTTATTGGAGCCACCGTGAGAGGAGGAGATAGGTACAGAAGACTATGCATGCGGGAGGCCTTCTGGATATTTCAGTTACACACCTTGAGCCCACATGGTCTAAATGACACTGTGGAACTTAATGCTGTCTAAATGATTTTTAGAGGTATTATGATTGATATTACTGGGGAATTGTTATAAATCAAGTCTTGTCAAATTCAGTTCATATTTGTTTATTTATGTTGGTCGATTGGGGTGGGCTGCTGGGCATCTTCCCCTCATGGCAGATCGAGTTTAAATATATCTCTCTGCCATTGTGGGGTACATGCTCATCAGCTCACCAAATCATGGATCATCTTTAACCTTTCAGACATATTTCGCTGGAAGTTAATAGATATTATATTTTTCATATATTTAGGATGTTATCCGGTACAGATCCCTATATGTGTCCCTGTTATGGTATATTATTTATAATAATTTTACTGAGTGAAGACATATATACATATATATATGTATATATATATATGTATGTATGTATGTATACTGTCCTTTGTTTTATTTTATTTTGATATTTAATTTTGATTTGAATTCTGCAGGAATATACATGATGCGCCAATGAAATACGTTTTTGGATTTATACAATTGCGCTTTATGATCTTTTGTTTTATGTTTTATTTTTATTTTTATTCAGATTTTGATATATTTTGTATTTACATCATTTTTTTCAGTTTGTTTTTAATATAAAGATAACCAATTTTATTTAGGTGTTCTTAATGAATTATATGAAAGGTGCATATATGAATTGATATGCAATTAGAGAGAATTGTTTAGGTGGATTGGCAGAGAACAACAATAATATAGAAAGAATATATGTAGAAAATATATATGTTTATATGTATTTTTATATGTATATATTTTTATGAATTTTATGTGTCTAAACGTCATTTTATAATAGACGGTCTATTAGTGTTAATTCTGGTGATTATACACACACTTACTCCTGTGAAGGAATGTGATAGGCACTTCACAGGTGTTCATAATAAAGATGTAAGCAGTTTCCCTTTAAAATGGGAGACCAGGTAGAGCTCTACTATTTCCAACCCTCTGAGGAAACGACCAGTGTTGTCGGTCGAGAAACGCGTCAGGACATTAGAGATCCAGACATCCAGACATCCGCTAATCCCATGTACCACTGTTCACTTTGAAATCTTGCTGGAAGTGTCTGATCAGCTCCGGAGCCACCTGCATTGGTCCCGATTGCCATACGGGAACCGTGGCGAGTATACCCGGACCTTGGAGAGCATTATTGATCTACATTGCTAAAGACACCTGTGGTTGCATTATCCTGCTTTGCCAATCTAGCAGGAACACAGGAGGACGGACCGTGGAGAGGAGTACACAGCGTCTGGTTCATGACAGTGCCGCTGAGACACCAGTGGAAGCGGTAAGCAAATTCGCTCCGGTCAGCGGTCACAGTGAGAGAGTGACGGACGGAGCAGTTAAACTGCAATCCATTAATATCTCCATTTGAAACGGTACCATTAACAAATAAGTAGATCAGTGGTATATAGATCAACATCCAGTTTTGAACTGTTCTTCAAATGATATACGATTACTTCCATTTATATCATTAGACCTGAGGATCACTTCATTCAGATTTTAATGTTATGCCGGCTATTGTGTCATCCACTAGTGCACTAGTATTACGGGACTATTAGATATGCGGAGTGTGGATTCTTTATTGGAGTAAATTATCATCAGCTCTATAATCTTTTTTTATTGATTGTAAATTATAATAATATATATTTTATGAATAAATTGGTGTTAATACACATTTAGTCTGTCTGCGCTCTCTTTTTCTTGTTTTCTTGTTTTTCACTTGTCTAGGGTTTGCTAGTACCCTTTTCTTTGGAGAGCAGCAGACAGCATTTCAACTTGGGAGCATTGGGGCGCCTTTATCTCTGTTTTTTTAGATTATATATATCTGTCTGACTGCTCAGCTCACATAGCTTATAATTGTGGGGGAGACTGGGGAGCACTACTGCAGTGCCAGTTATAGGTTATAGCAGGAGCCAGGAGTACATAATATATTATATAGTGAGTGACCACCAGACACACAGTGCAGTTTATTTAATATATCCGTTCTCTGCCTGAAAAAAGCGATACACACAGTGACTCAGTCAGTCACATACCATATCTGTGTGCACTGCTCAGGCTCAGGCCAGTGTGCTGCATCATCTATATATATTATATATCTGTCTGACTGCTCAGCTCACACAGCTTATAATTGTGGGGGAGACTGGGGAGCACTACTGCAGTGCCAGTTATAGGTTATAGCAGGAGCCAGGAGTACATATTATATTAAAATTAAACAGTGCACACTTTTGCTGCAGGAGTGCCACTGCCAGTGTGACTGACCAGTGACCTGACCACACTGACCACCAGTATAGTTAGTAGTATACTTATATTGTGATTGCCTGAAAAAGTTAAACACTCGTCGTGTGACTTCACTTGTGTGTTTTTTTTTTTTTTTATTCTATAAAAATAAAACTCATTCTGCTGACAGACAGTGTCCAGCAGGTCCGTCATTATATAATATATAATATATACCTGTCCGGCTGCAGTAGTGATATATATATATATATTTTTTATATCATTTATCATCCAGTCGCAGCAGACACAGTACGGTAGTTCACGGCTGTGGCTACCTCTGTGTCTGCACTCGGCAGGCAGTCCGTCCATAATTGTATACCACCTAACCGTGGATTTTTTTCAGTCTTCTTTATACATACATAGTTACATAGACATCTTCTCTTTATCAACCAGTCTATATTAGCTGCAGACACAGTACAGTACGGTAGTTCACGGCTGTGGCCACCTCTGTGTCTGCAGTCGGCAGGCAGTCCATAATTGTATACTAGTATCCATCTCCATTGTTTACCTGAGGTGCCTTTTAGTTGTGCCTATTAAAATATGGAGAACAAAAATGTTGAGGTTCCAAAATTAGGGAAAGATCAAGATCCACTTCCACCTCGTGCTGAAGCTGCTGCCACTAGTCATGGCCGAGACGATGAAATGCCAGCAACGTCGTCTGCCAAGGCCGATGCCCAATGTCATAGTACAGAGCATGTCAAATCCAAAACACCAAATATCAGTAAAAAAAGGACTCCAAAACCTAAAATAAAATTGTCGGAGGAGAAGCGTAAACTTGCCAATATGCCATTTACCACACGGAGTGGCAAGGAACGGCTGAGGCCCTGGCCTATGTTCATGGCTAGTGGTTCAGCTTCACATGAGGATGGAAGCACTCAGCCTCTCGCTAGAAAAATGAAAAGACTCAAGCTGGCAAAAGCAGCACAGCAAAGAACTGTGCATTCTTCGAAATCCCAAATCCACAAGGAGAGTCCAATTGTGTCGGTTGCGATGCCTGACCTTCCCAACACTGGACGTGAAGAGCATGCGCCTTCCACCATTTGCACGCCCCCTGCAAGTGCTGGAAGGAGCACCCGCAGTCCAGTTCCTGATAGTCAGATTGAAGATGTCAGTGTTGAAGTACACCAGGATGAGGAGGATATGGGTGTTGCTGGCGCTGGGGAGGAAATTGACCAGGAGGATTCTGATGGTGAGGTGGTTTGTTTAAGTCAGGCACCCGGGGAGACACCTGTTGTCCGTGGGAGGAATATGGCCGTTGACATGCCAGGTGAAAATACCAAAAAAATCAGCTCTTCGGTGTGGAGGTATTTCACCAGAAATGCGGACAACAGGTGTCAAGCCGTGTGTTCCCTTTGTCAAGCTGTAATAAGTAGGGGTAAGGACGTTAACCACCTCGGAACATCCTCCCTTATACGTCACCTGCAGCGCATTCATAATAAGTCAGTGACAAGTTCAAAAACTTTGGGTGACAGCGGAAGCAGTCCACTGACCAGTAAATCCCTTCCTCTTGTAACCAAGCTCACGCAAACCACCCCACCAACTCCCTCAGTGTCAATTTCCTCCTTCCCCAGGAATGCCAATAGTCCTGCAGGCCATGTCACTGGCAATTCTGACGAGTCCTCTCCTGCCTGGGATTCCTCCGATGCATCCTTGCGTGTAACGCCTACTGCTGCTGGCGCTGCTGTTGTTGCCGCTGGGAGTCGATGGTCATCCCAGAGGGGAAGTCGTAAGCCCACTTGTACTACTTCCAGTAAGCAATTGACTGTTCAACAGTCCTTTGCGAGGAAGATGAAATATCACAGCAGTCATCCTACTGCAAAGCGGATAACTGAGGCCTTGACAACTATGTTGGTGTTAGACGTGCGTCCGGTATCCGCCGTTAGTTCACAGGGAACTAGACAATTTATTGAGGCAGTGTGCCCCCGTTACCAAATACCATCTAGGTTCCACTTCTCTAGGCAGGCGATACCGAGAATGTACACGGACGTCAGAAAAAGACTCACCAGTGTCCTAAAAAATGCAGTTGTACCCAATGTCCACTTAACCACGGACATGTGGACAAGTGGAGCAGGGCAGGGTCAGGACTATATGACTGTGACAGCCCACTGGGTAGATGTATGGACTCCCGCCGCAAGAACAGCAGCGGCGGCACCAGTAGCAGCATCTCGCAAACGCCAACTCTTTCCTAGGCAGGCTACGCTTTGTATCACCGCTTTCCAGAATACGCACACAGCTGAAAACCTCTTACGGCAACTGAGGAAGATCATCGCGGAATGGCTTACCCCAATTGGACTCTCCTGTGGATTTGTGGCATCGGACAACGCCAGCAATATTGTGGGCAAATTCCAGCACGTCCCATGTTTTGCACATACCTTGAATTTGGTGGTGCAGAATTTTTTAAAAAACGACAGGGGCGTGCAAGAGATGCTGTCGGTGGCCAGAAAAATTGCGGGACACTTTCGGCGTACAGGCACCACGTACAGAAGACTGGAGCACCACCAAAAACTACTGAACCTGCCCTGCCATCATCTGAAGCAAGAAGTGGTAACGAGGTGGAATTCAACCCTCTATATGCTTCAGAGGTTGGAGGAGCAGCAAAAGGCCATTCAAGCCTATACAATTGAGCACGATATAGGAGGTGGAATGCACCTGTCTCAAGTGCAGTGGAGAATGATTTCAACGTTGTGCAAGGTTCTGATGCCCTTTGAACTTGCCACACGTGAAGTCAGTTCAGACACTGCCAGCCTGAGTCAGGTCATTCCCCTCATCAGGCTTTTGCAGAAGAAGCTGGAGGCATTGAAGAAGGAGCTAAAAGGGAGCGATTCCGCTAGGCATGTGGGACTTGTGGATGCAGCCCTTAATTCGCTTAACAAGGATTCACGGGTGGTCAATCTGTTGAAATCAGAGCACTACATTTTGGCCACCGTGCTCGATCCTAGATTTAAAGCCTACCTTGGATCTCTCTTTCCGGCAGACACAGGTCTGCTGGGGTTGAAAGACCTGCTGGTGACAAAATTGTCAAGTCAAGCGGAACGCGACCTGTCAACATCTCCTCCTTCACATTCTCCCGCAACTGGGGGTGCGAGGAAAAGGCTCAGAATTCCGAGCCCACCCGCTGGCGGTGATGCAGGGCAGTCTGGAGCGACTGCTGATGCTGACATCTGGTCCGGACTGAAGGACCTGACAACGATTACGGACATGTCGTCTACTGTCACTGCATATGATTCTCTCAACATTGATAGAATGGTGGAGGATTATATGAGTGACCGCATCCAAGTAGGCACGTCACACAGTCCGTACTTATACTGGCAGGAAAAAGAGGCAATTTGGAGGCCCTTGCACAAACTGGCTTTATTCTACCTAAGTTGCCCTCCCACAAGTGTGTACTCCGAAAGAGTGTTTAGTGCCGCCGCTCACCTTGTCAGCAATCGGCGTACGAGGTTACATCCAGAAAATGTGGAGAAGATGATGTTCATTAAAATGAATTATAATCAATTCCTCCGCGGAGACATTGACCAGCAGCAATTGCCTCCACAAAGTACACAGGGAGCTGAGATGGTGGATTCCAGTGGGGACGAATTGATAATCTGTGAGGAGGGGGATGTACACGGTGATATATCGGAGGGTGAAGATGAGGTGGACATCTTGCCTCTGTAGAGCCAGTTTGTGCAAGGAGAGATTAATTGCTTCTTTTTTGGGGGGGGGTCCAAACCAACCCGTCATATCAGTCACAGTCGTGTGGCAGACCCTGTCACTGAAATGATGGGTTGGTTAAAGTGTGCGTGTCCTGTTTTGTTTATACAACATAAGGGTGGGTGGGAGGGCCCAAGGACAATTCCATCTTGCACCTCTTTTTTCTTTTCTTTTTCTTTGCATCATGTGCTGATTGGGGAGGGTTTTTTGGAAGGGACATCCTGCGTGACACTGCAGTGCCACTCCTAGATGGGCCCGGTGTTTGTGTCGGCCACTAGGGTCGCTAATCTTACTCACACAGTCAGCTACCTCATTGCGCCTCTTTTTTTCTTTGCGTCATGTGCTGTTTGGGGAGGGTTTTTTGGAAGGGACATCCTGCGTGACACTGCAGTGCCACTCCTAGATGGGCCCGGTGTTTGTGTCGGCCACTAGGGTCGCTAATCTTACTCACACAGCTACCTCATTGCGCCTCTTTTTTTCTTTGCGTCATGTGCTGTTTGGGGAGGGTTTTTTGGAAGGGACATCCTGCGTGACACTGCAGTGCCACTCCTAGATGGGCCCGGTGTTTGTGTCGGCCACTAGGGTCGCTAATCTTACTCACACAGTCAGATACCTCATTGCGCCTCTTTTTTTCTTTGCGTCATGTGCTGTTTGGGGAGGGTTTTTTGGAAGGGCCATCCTGCGTGACACTGCAGTGCCACTCCTAGATGGGCCCGGTGTTTGTGTCGGCCACTAGGGTCGCTAATCTTACTCACACAGCTACCTCATTGCGCCTCTTTTTTTCTTTGCGTCATGTGCTGTTTGGGGAGGGTTTTTTGGAAGGGACATCCTGCGTGACACTGCAGTGCCACTCCTAGATGGGCCCGGTGTTTGTGTCGGCCACTAGGGTCGCTAATCTTACTCACACAGCTACCTCATTGCGCCTCTTTTTTTCTTTGCGTCATGTGCTGTTTGGGGAGGGTTTTTTGGAAGGGCCATCCTGCGTGACACTGCAGTGCCACTCCTAGATGGGCCCGGTGTTTGTGTCGGCCACTAGGGTCGCTAATCTTACTCACACAGCTACCTCATTGCGCCTCTTTTTTTCTTTGCGTCATGTGCTGTTTGGGGAGGGTTTTTTGGAAGGGACATCCTGCGTGACACTGCAGTGCCACTCCTAGATGGGCCCGGTGTTTGTGTCGGCCACTAGGGTCGCTTATCTTACTCACACAGCGACCTCGGTGCAAATTTTAGGACTAAAAATAATATTGTGAGGTGTGAGGTATTCAGAATAGACTGAAAATGAGTGTAAATTATGGTTTTTGAGGTTAATAATACTTTGGGATCAAAATGACCCCCAAATTCTATGATTTAAGCTGTTTTTTAGTGTTTTTTGAAAAAAACACCGGAATCCAAAACACACCCGAATCCGACAAAAAAAATTCGGTGAGGTTTTGCCAAAACGCGTTCGAACCCAAAACACGGCCGCGGAACCGAACCCAAAACCAAAACACAAAACCCGAAAAATTTCAGGCGCTCATCTCTACTGATTCCTCACCCTTTTCACTGTGTACATCCCCCTCCTCACAGATTATTAATTTGTCCCCACTGGAATCCACCATCTCAGGTCCCTGTGTACTTTCTGGAGGCAATTGCTGGTGAATGTCTCCACGGAGGAATTGATTATAATTCATTTTGATGAACATCATCTTCTCCACATTTTCTGGAAGTAACCTCGTACGCCGATTGCTGACAAGGTGAGCGGCTGCACTAAACACTCTTTCCGAGTACACACTGGAGGGTGGGCAACTTAGGTAAAATAAAGCCGGTTTCTGCAAGGGCCTCCAAATTGCCTCTTTTTCCTGCCAGTATACGTACTGACTGTCTGACGTGCCTGCTTGGATGCGGTCACTCATATAATCCTCCACCATTCTTTCAATGGTGAGAGAATCATGGTGGTCATTCCGAGTTGTTCGCTCGCAAGCTGCTTTTAGCAGCTTTGCACACGCTAAGCCGCCGCCTACTGGGAGTGAATCTTAGCTTATCAAAATTGCAAACGAAAGATTTGCAATATTGCGATAAGACATCTCTGTGCAGTTTCTGAGTAACTCGAGACTTACTCGGCATCTGCGATCAGTTCAGTGCTTGTCGTTCCTGGTTTGACGTCACAAACACACCCAGAGTTCGCCCAGACACTCCTCCGTTTCTCCAGCCACTCCCGCGTTTTTCCCAGAAACGGTTGCGTTTTTTCACACACACCCATAAAACGGCCAGTTTCCGCCCAGAAACACCCACTTCCTGTCAATCACATTACGATCACCAGAACGAAGAAAAAACCGTGAGTAAAATTCCTAACTGCATAGCAAATTTACTTGGCGCAGTCGCAGTGCGAACATTGCGCATGCGCACTAAGCGGAAAATCGCTGCGATGCGAAGAAATTTACAGAGCGAACAACTCGGAATGACCCCGTATATGCAGTGACAGTAGACGACATGTCAGTAATCATTGGCAGGTCCTTCAGTCCGGACCAGATGTCAGCACTCTCTCCAGACTGCCCTGCATCACCGCCAGCAGGTGGGCTCGGAATTCTTAGCCTTTTCCTCGCACCCCCAGTTGCGGGAGAATGTGAAGGAGGAGCTGTTGACGGGTCACGTTCCGCTTGACTTGACAATTTTCTCACCAGCAGGTCTTTGAACCTCTGCAGACTTGTGTCTGCCGGAAAGAGAGATACAAAGTAGGTTTTAAATCTAGGATCGAGCACGGTGGCCAAAATGTAGTGCTCTGATTTCAACAGATTGACCACCCGTGAATCCTGGTTAAGCGAATTAAGGGCTCCATCCACAAGTCCCACATGCCTAGCGGAATCGCTCTGTTTTAGCTCCTCCTTCAATGTCTCCAGCTTCTTCTGCAAAAGCCTGATGAGGGGAATGACCTGACTCAGGCTGGCAGTGTCTGAACTGACTTCACGTGTGGCAAGTTCAAGGGGTTGCAGAACCTTGCACAACGTTGAAATCATTCTCCACTGCGCTTGAGTCAGGTGCATTCCCCCTCCTTTGCCTATATCGTAGGCAGATGTATAGGCTTGAATGGCCTTTTGCTGCTCCTCCATCCACTGAAGCATATAGAGGGTTGAATTCCACCTCGTTACCACCTCTTGCTTCAGATGATGGCAGGGCAGGTTCAGGAGTGTTTGCTGGTGCTCCAGTCTTCGGCACGCGGTGGCTGAATGCCGAAAGTGGCCCGCAATTCTTCGGGCCACCAACAGCATCTCTTGCACGCCCCTGTCATTTTCTAAATAATTCTGCACCACCAAATTCAATGTATGTGCAAAACATGGGACGTGCTGGAATTTGCCCAGATGTAATGCACGCACAATATTGCTGGCGTTGTCCGATGTCACAAATCCCCAGGAGAGTCCATTTGGGGTAAGCCATTCTGCGATGATGTTCCTCAGTTTCCGTAAGAGGTTGTCAGCTGTGTGCCTCTTCTGGAAAGCGATGATACAAAGCGTAGCCTGCCTAGGAATGAGTTGGCATTTTCGAGATGCTGCTACTGGTGCCGCCGCTGCTGTTCTTGCTGCAGAAGGCAATACATCTACCCAGTGGGCTGTCACAGTCATATAG
Source organism: Pseudophryne corroboree (assembly GCF_028390025.1). NCBI lineage: Eukaryota > Metazoa > Chordata > Amphibia > Anura > Myobatrachidae > Pseudophryne > Pseudophryne corroboree. The sequence continues at coordinate 397,884,957 of NC_086446.1, read as the reverse complement.
TCCTGAGTCTGCCCTGCTCCACTTGTCCAAATGTCCGTGGTTAAGTGGACATTGGGTACAACTGCATTTTTTAGGACACTGGTGACTATTTTTCTGAGGTCTGTGTACATTTTCGGTATCGCCTGCCTAGAGAAATGGAACCTAGATGGTATTTGGTACCGGGGACACAGTATCTCAATGAAGTCTGTAGTTACCTGTGAATTAACGGTGGATAACGGAAACACGTTTCTCACCGCCCAGGCTGCCAAGGCCTGAGTTATCCGCTTTGCAGCAGGATGACTGCTGTGATATTTCATATTCCTCGCAAAGGACTGTTGGACAGTCAATTGCTTACTGGAAGTAGTACAAGTGGTCTTCCGACGTCCCCTCTGGGATGACGATCGACTCCCAGCAGCAACAACAGCAGCGTCAGCAGCAGGAGGCTTTACACTCAAGGATGCATCGGAGGAATCCCAGGCAGGAGAGGACTCGTCAGACTTGACAGTGACATGGCCTGCAGGACTATTGGCTTTCCTGTGTAAGGAGGAAATTAACACTGAGGGAGTTGGTGGCGTGGTTTGCAAGAGCTTGGTTACAAGAGGAAGGGATTCAGTGGTCAGTTGACTGCTTCCGCTGTCATCCAAAGTTTTTGAACTTGTCACTGACTTATGATGAATGCGCTGCAGGTGACGTATAAGGGAGGATGTTCCGAGGTGGTTAACGTACTTACCCCTACTTTTTACAGCTTGACAAAGGCAACACACGGCTTGACACCTGTTGTCCGCATTTGTGTTAAAATAATTCCACACCGAAGAGGTGATTTTTTTTGTAATTTGACCAGGCATGTCAATGGCCATATTCGTCCCACGGACAACAGGTGTCTCCCCGGGTGCCTGACTTAAACAAACCACCTCACCATCAGAATCCTCCTTGTCAATTTCCTCCTCAGCGCCAGCAACACCCATATCCTCATCCTGGTGTACTTCAACAGTGACATCTTCAATTTGACTATCAGGAACTGGACTGCGGGTGCTCCTTCCAGCACTTGCAGGGGGCGTGCAAATGGTGGAAGGTGCCACCTCTTCCCGTCCAGTGTTGCGAAGGTCAGGCATCGCAGCCGACACAATTGGACTCTCCTTGGGGATTTGTGATTTAGAAGAACTCACAGTTCTTTGCTGTGCTTTTGCCAGCTTAAGTCTTTTCATTTTTCAAGCGAGAGGATGAGTGCTTCCATCCTCATGTGAAGCTGAACCACTAGCCATGAACATAGGCCAGGGCCTCAGCCGTTCCTTGCCACTCCGTGTCGTAAATGGCATATTGGCAAGTTTACGCTTCTCCTCAGATGCTTTTAATTTTGATTTTTGGGTCATTTTACTGAATTTTTTTGTTTTGGATTTTACATGCTCTCTACTATGACATTGGGCATCGGCCTTGGCAGACGACGTTGATGGCATTTCATCATCTCAGCCATGACTAGTGGCAGCAGCTTCAGCACGAGGTGGAAGTGGATCTTGATCTTTCCCTATTTTACCCTCCACATTTTTGTTCTCCATTTTTTAATGTGTGGAATTATATGCCAGTATTAATAGCAATGGCCTACTACTATATATACTGCGCACAACTGAAATGCACCACAGGTATGGATGGATAGTATACTTGACGACACAGAGGTAGGTAGAGCAGTGGCCTACTGTACCGTACTGCTATATATTATATACTGGTGGTCAGGCAAACTGTGCAAAACTGAAATGCACCACAGGTATGGATGGATAGTATACTTGACGACACAGAGGTAGGTAGAGCAGTGGCCTTCTGTACTGTACTCCTATATATTATATACTGGTGGTCAGCAAAATTATGCACTGTACTCCTACTATATACTACAATGCAGCACAGATATGGAGCATTTTTCAGGCAGAGAACGTATAATACTGGTGGTCACTGGTCAGCAAAACTCTGCACTGTACTCCTCCTATATAATACTGCTGGTCCCCAGTCTCCACAATAAAGCATTGTGAGCACAGATATATGCAGCACACTGAGTACAGATATGGAGCGTTTTTCAGGCAGACAACGTATAATACTGGTGGTCACTGGTCAGCAAAACTCTGCACTGTACTCCTCCTATATAATATACTGCTGGTCCCCAGTCCCCACAATAAAGCAGTGTGAGCACAGATATATGCAGCACACTGAGCACAGATATGGAGCGTTTTTCAGGCAGACAACGTATAATACTGGTGGTCACTGGTCAGCAAAACTCTGCACTGTACTCCTCGTATATAATATACTGGTGGTCCCCAGTACCCACAATAAAGCAGTGTGAGCACAGATATATGCAGCACACTGAGCACAGATATGGAGTGTTTTTCAGGCAGACAACGTATACTGGTGGTCACTGGTCAGCAAAACTCTGCACTGTACTCCTCCTATATAATATACTGGTGGTCCCCAGTACCCACAATAAAGCAGTGTGAGCACAGATATATGCAGCACACTGAGCACAGATATGGAGCGTTTTTCAGGCAGACAACGTATAATACTGGTGGTCACTGGTCAGCAAAACTCTGCACTGTACTCCTCCTATATAATATACTGGTGGTCCCCAGTACCCACAATAAAGCAGTGTGAGCACAGATATATGCAGCACACTGAGCACAGATATGGAGCGTTTTTCAGGCAGACAACGTATAATACTGGTGGTCACTGGTCAGCAAAACTCTGCACTGTACTCCTCCTATATATATATAGAATATACTGGAATATACTGGTGGTCCCCAGTACCCACAATAAAGCAGTGTGAGCACAGATATATGCAGCACACTGAGTACGGATATGGAGCGTTTTTCAGGCAGACAACGTAAACTGGTGGTCACTGGTCAGCAAAACTCTGCACTGTACTCCTCCTATATAATACTGCTGGTCCCCAGTCCCCACAATAAAGCAGTGTGAGCACAGATATATGCAGCACACTGAGCACAGATATGGAGCGTTTTTCAGGCAGACAACGTATAATACTGGTGGTCACTGGTCAGCAAAACTCTGCACTGTACTCCTCCTATATAATATACTGGTGGTCCCCAGTACCCGCAATAAAGCAGTGTGAGCACAGATATATGCAGCACACTGAGCACAGATATAGTGATGAGCGCCTGAAATTTTTCGGGTTTTGTGTTTTGGTTTTGGGTTCGGTTCCGCGGCCGTGTTTTGGGTTCGACCGCGTTTTGGCAAAACCTCACCGAATTTTTTTTGTCGGATTCGGGTGTGTTTTGGATTCGGGTGTTTTTTTCAAAAAACCCTAAAAAACAGCTTAAATCATAGAATTTGGGGGTCATTTTGATCCCATATTATTATTAACCTCAAAAACCATAATTTCCACTCATTTTCAGTCTATTCTGAATACCTCACACCTCACAATAATTATTTTTAGTCCTAAAATTTGCACCGAGGTCGCTGGATGACTAAGCTAAGCGACCCTAGTGGCCGACACAAACACCTGGCCCATCTAGGAGTGGCACTGCAGTGTCACGCAGGATGTCCCTTCCAAAAAACCCTCCCCAAACAGCACATGACGCAAAGAAAAAAAGAGGCGCAATGAGGTAGCTGTGTGAGTAAGATTAGCGACCCTAGTGGCCGACACAAACACCGGGCCCATCTAGGAGTGGCACTGCAGTGTCACGCAGGATGTCCCTTCCAAAAAACCCTCCCCAAACAGCACATGACGCAAAGAAAAAAAGAGGCGCAATGAGGTAGCTGTGTGAGTAAGATTAGCGACCGTAGTGGCCGACACAAACACCGGGCCCATTTAGGAGTGGCACTGCAGTGTCACGCAGGATGTCCCTTCCAAAAAACCCTCCCCAAACAGCACATGACGCAAAGAAAAAAAGAGGCGCAATGAGGTAGCTGTGTGAGTAAGATTAGCGACCCTAGTGGCCGACACAAACACCGGGCCCATCTAGGAGTGGCACTGCAGTGTCACGCAGGATGGCCCTTCCAAAAAACCCTCCCCAAACAGCACATGACGCAAAGAAAAAAAGAGGCGCAATGAGGTAGCTGACTGTGTGAGTAAGATAAGCGACCCTAGTGGCCGACACAAACACCGGGCCCATTTAGGAGTGGCACTGCAGTGTCACGCAGGATGTCCCTTCCAAAAAACCCTCCCCAAACAGCACATGACGCAAAGAAAAATAAAAGAAAAAAGAGGTGCAAGATGGAATTGTCCTTGGGCCCTCCCACCCACCCTTATGTTGTATAAACAAAACAGGACATGCACACTTTAACCAACCCATCATTTCAGTGACAGGGTCTGCCCCACGACTGTGACTGATATGACGGGTTGGTTTGGACCCCCCCCAAAAAGAAGCAATTAATCTCTCCTTGCACAAACTGGCTCTACAGAGGCAAGATGTCCACCTCATCATCATCCTCCGATATATCACCGTGTACATCCCCCTCCTCACAGATTATCAATTCGTCCCCACTGGAATCCACCATCTCAGCTCCCTGTGTACTTTGTGGAGGCAATTGCTGCTGGTCAATGTCTCCGCGGAGGAATTGATTATAATTCATTTTAATGAACATCATCTTCTCCACATTTTCTGGATGTAACCTCGTACGCCGATTGCTGACAAGGTGAGCGGCGGCACTAAACACTCTTTCGGAGTACACACTTGTGGGAGGGCAACTTAGGTAGAATAAAGCCAGTTTGTGCAAGGGCCTCCAAATTGCCTCTTTTTCCTGCCAGTATAAGTATGGACTGTGTGACGTGCCTACTTGGATGCGGTCACTCATATAATCCTCCACCATTCTTTCAATGGGGAGAGAATCATATGCAGTGACAGTAGACGACATGTCCGTAATCGTTGTCAGGTCCTTCAGTCCGGACCAGATGTCAGCATCAGCAGTCGCTCCAGACTGCCCTGCATCACCGCCAGCGGGTGGGCTCGGAATTCTGAGCCTTTTCCTCGCACCCCCAGTTGCGGGAGAATGTGAAGGAGGAGATGTTGACAGGTCGCGTTCCGCTTGACTTGACAATTTTCTCACCAGCAGGTCTTTCAACCCCAGCAGACTTGTGTCTGCCGGAAAGAGAGATCCAAGGTAGGCTTTAAATCTAGGATCGAGCATGGTGGCCAAAATGTTGTGCTCTGATTTCAACAGATTGACCACCCGTGAATCCTTGTTAAGCGAATTAAGGGCTCCATCCACAAGTCCCACATGCCTAGCGGAATCGCTCCGTGTTAGCTCCTCCTTCAATGTCTCCAGCTTCTTCTGCAAAAGCCTGATGAGGGGAATGACCTGACTCAGGCTGGCAGTGTCTGAACTGACTTCACGTGTGGCAAGTTCAAAGGGCAGCAGAACCTTGCACAACGTTGAAATCATTCTCCACTGCGCTTGAGACAGGTGCATTCCACCTCCTATATCGTGCTCAATTGTATAGGCTTGAATGGCCTTTTGCTGCTCCTCCAACCTCTGAAGCATATTGAGGGTTGAATTCCACCTCGTTACCACTTCTTGCTTCAGATGATGGCAGGGCAGGTTCAGTAGTTTTTGGTGGTGCTCCAGTCTTCTGTACGTGGTGCCTGTACGCCGAAAGTGTCCCGCAATTCTTCTGGCCACCGACAGCATCTCTTGCACGCCCCTGTCGTTTTTTAAATAATTCTGCACCACCAAATTCAAGGTATGTGCAAAACATGGGACGTGCTGGAATTTGCCCATATTTAATGCACACACAATATTGCTGGCGTTGTCCGATGCCACAAATCCACAGGAGAGTCCAATTGGGGTAAGCCATTCCGCGATGATCTTCCTCAGTTGCCGTAAGAGGTTTTCAGCTGTGTGCGTATTCTGGAAACCGGTGATACAAAGCGTAGCCTGCCTAGGAAAGAGTTGGCGTTTGCGAGATGCTGCTACTGGTGCCGCCGCTGCTGTTCTTGCGGCGGGAGTCCATACATCTACCCAGTGGGCTGTCACAGTCATATAGTCCTGACCCTGCCCTGCTCCACTTGTCCACATGTCCGTGGTTAAGTGGACATTGGGTACAGCTGCATTTTTTAGGACACTGGTGACTCTTTTTCTGAGGTCTGTGTACATTTTCGGTATCGCCTGCCTAGAGAAATGGAACCTAGATGGTATTTGGTACCGGGGACACAGTACCTCCAACAAGTCTCTAGTTGGCTCTGCAGTAATGATGGATACCGGAACCACGTTTCTCACCACCCAGGATGCCAAGGCCTCAGTTATCCGCTTTGCAGTAGGATGACTGCTGTGATATTTCATCTTCCTCGCAAATGACTGTTGGACAGTCAATTGCTTGGTGGAAGTAGTAAAAGTGGTCTTACGACTTCCCCTCTGGGATGACCATCGACTCCCAGCAGCAACAACAGCAGCACCAGCAGCAGTAGGCGTTACACGCAAGGATGCATCGGAGGAATCCCAGGCAGGAGAGGAATCATCAGAATTGCCAGTGACATGGCCTGCAGGACTATTGGCATTCCTGGGGAAGGAGGAAATTGACACTGAGGGAGTTGGTGGGGTGGTTTGCGTGAGCTTGGTTACAAGAGGAAGGGATTTACTGGTCAGTGGACTGCTTCCGCTGTCACCCAAAGTTTTTGAACTTGTCACTGACTTATTATGAATGCGCTGCAGGTGACGTATAAGGGAGGATGTTCCGAGGTGGTTAACGTCCTTACCCCTACTTATTACAGCTTGACAAAGGGAACACACGGCTTGACACCTGTTGTCCGCATTTCTGGTGAAATACCTCCACACCGAAGAGCTGATTTTTTTGGTATTTTCACCAGGCATGTCAACGGCCATATTCCTCCCACGGACAACAGGTGTCTCCCCGGGTGCCTGACTTAAACAAACCACCTCACCATCAGAATCCTCCTGGTCAATTTCCTCCCCAGCGCCAGCAACACCCATATCCTCCTCATCTTGGTGTACTTCAACACTGACATCTTCAATCTGACTATCAGGAACTGGACTGCGGGTGCTCCTTCCAGCACTTGCAGGGGGCGTGCAAATGGTGGAAGGCGCATGCTCTTCACATCCAGTGTTGGGAAGGTCAGGCATCGCAACCGACACAATTGGACTCTCCTTGTGGATTTGGGATTTCGAAGAACGCACAGTTCTTTGCGGTGCTACTGCTTTTGCCAGCTTGAGTCTTTTCATTTTTCTAGCGAGAGGCTGAGTGCCTCCATCCTCATGTGAAGCTGAACCACTAGCCATGAACATAGGCCAGGGCCTCAGCTGTTCCTTGCCACTCCGTGTGGTAAATGGCATATTGGCAAGTTTACGCTTCTCCTCCGACAATTTTATTTTAGGTTTTGGAGTCCTTTTTTTACTGATATTTGGTGTTTTGGATTTGACATGCTCTGTACTATTACATTGGGCATCGGCCTTGGCAGACGACGTTGCTGGCATTTCATCGTCTCGGCCATGACTAGTGGCAGCAGCTTCAGCACGAGGTGGAAGTGGATCTTGATCTTTCCCTAATTTTGGAACCTCAACATTTTTGTTCTCCATATTTTAATAGGCACAACTAAAAGGCACCTCAGGTAAACAATGGAGATGGATGGATACTAGTATACAATTATGGACGGACTGCCGAGTGCCGACACAGAGGTAGCTACAGCCGTGGACTACCGTACTGTACTGTGTCTGCTGCTAATATAGACTGGTTGATAAAGAGATGTAGTAGTATGTATGTATAAAGAAGAAAGAAAAAAAAACCACGGGTAGGTGGTATACAATTATGGACGGACTGCCGAGTGCCGACACAGAGGTAGCTACAGCCGTGAACTACCGTACTGTACTGTGTCTGCTGCTAATATAGACTGGTTGATAAAGAGATGTAGTAGTATGTATGTATAAAGAAGAAAGAAAAAAAAACCACGGGTAGGTGGTATACAATTATGGACGGACTGCCGAGTGCGGACACAGAGGTAGCTACAGCCGTGGACTACCGTACTGTACTGTGTCTGCTGCTAATATAGACTGGTTGATAAAGAGATGTAGTAGTATGTATGTATAAAGAAGAAAGAAAAAAAAACCACGGGTAGGTGGTATACAATTATGGACGGACTGCCGAGTGCCGACACAGAGGTAGCTACAGCCGTGAACTACCGTACTGTACTGTGTCTGCTGCTAATATAGACTGGTTGATAAAGAGATGTATTAGTATGTATGTATAAAGAAGAAAGAAAAAAAAAACACGGGTAGGTGGTATACAATTATGGACGGACTGCCGAGTGCCGACACAGAGGTAGCTACAGCCGTGGACTACCGTACTGTACTGTGTCTGCTGCTAATATAGACTGGTTGATAAAGAGATGTAGTAGTATGTATGTATAAAGAAGAAAGAAAAAAAAACACGGGTAGGTGGTATACAATTATGGACGGACTGCCGAGTGCCGACACAGAGGTAGCTACAGCCGTGAACTACCGTACTGTACTGTGTCTGCTGCTAATATAGACTGGTTGATAAAGAGATGTAGTAGTATGTATGTATAAAGAAGAAAGAAAAAAAAACCACGGGTAGGTGGTATACAATTATGGACGGACTGCCGAGTGCCGACACAGAGGTAGCTACAGCCGTGGACTACCGTACTGTACTGTGTCTGCTGCTAATATAGACTGGTTGATAAAGAGATGTAGTAGTATGTATGTATAAAGAAGAAAGAAAAAAAAAACTCGGGTAGGTGGTATACAATTATGGACGGACTGCCGAGTGCCGACACAGAGGTAGCTACAGCCGTGAACTACCGTACTGTACTGTGTCTGCTGCTAATATAGACTGGTTGATAAAGAGATGTAGTAGTATGTATGTATAAAGAAGAAAGAAAAAAAAACCACGGGTAGGTGGTATACAATTATGGATGGACTGCCGAGTGCCGACACAGAGGTAGCTACAGCCGTGAACTACCGTACTGTGTCTGCTGCGACTGGATGATAAATAATGATATAAAAAATATATATATATCACTACTGCAGCCGGACAGGTATATATTATATAATGACGGACCTGCTGGACACTGTCTGTCAGCAGAATGAGTTTTTTATAGAATAAAAAAAAAACACCACACAAGTGAAGTCACACGACGAGTGTTTAACTTTTTCAGGCAATCACAATATAGTATACTACTAACTATACTGGTGGTCAGTGTGGTCAGGTCACTGGTCAGTCACACTGGCAGTGGCACTCCTGCAGCAAAAGTGTGCACTGTTTAATTTTAATATAATATGTACTCCTGGCTCCTGCTATAACCTATAACTGGCACTGCAGTGCTCCCCAGTCTCCCCCACAATTATAAGCTGTGTGAGCAGAGCACAGTCAGATATATATACATAGATGATGCAGCACACTGGGCTGAGCAGTGCACACAGATATGGTATGTGACTGAGTCACTGTGTGTATCTTTTTTTCAGGCAGAGAACGGATATATTAAATAAAACAAAACTGCACTGTCTGGTGGTCACTGTGGTCAGTCACTAGTAAACTCTGCACTCTCTACACTTCTACAGTACTCCTAAGCTCCAGTAAATCAGGTCAATCTCTCTCTCTCTCTCTCTTCTAATCTAAATGGAGAGGACGCCAGCCACGTCCTCTCCCTATCAATCTCAATGCACGTGTGAAAATGGCGGCGACGCGCGGCTCCTTATATAGAATCCGAGTCTCGCGAGAATCCGACAGCGTCATGATGACGTTTGGGCGCGCTCGGGTTAACCGAGCAAGGCGGGAGGATCCGAGTCTGCTCGGACCCGTGAAAAAAACCATGAAGTTCGGGCGGGTTCGGATTCAGAGAAACCGAACCCGCTCATCTCTACACAGATATGGAGCGTTTTTCAGGCAGACAACGTATAATACTGGTGGTCACTGGTCAGCAAAACTCTGCACTGTACTCCTCCTATATAATATACTGGTGGTCCCCAGTACCCACAATAAAGCAGTGTGAGCACAGATATATGCAGCACACTGAGCACAGATATGGAGCGTTTTTCAGGCAGACAACGTATACTGGTGGTCACTGGTCAGCAAAACTCTGCACTGTACTCCTCCTATATATATATAGAATATACTGGAATATACTGGTGGTCCCCAGTACCCACAATAAAGCAGTGTGAGCACAGATATATGCAGCACACTGAGTACAGATATGGAGCGTTTTTCAGGCAGACAACGTAAACTGGTGGTCACTGGTCAGCAAAACTCTGCACTGTACTCCTCCTATATAATACTGCTGGTCCCCAGTCCCCACAATAAAGCAGTGTGAGCACAGATATATGCAGCACACTGAGCACAGATATGGAGCGTTTTTCAGGCAGACAACGTATAATACTGGTGGTCACTGGTCAGCAAAACTCTGCACTGTACTCCTCCTATATAATATACTGGTGGTCCCCAGTACCCACAATAAAGCAGTGTGAGCACAGATATATGCAGCACACTGAGCACAGATATGGAGCGTTTTTCAGGCAGACAACGTATAATACTGGTGGTCACTGGTCAGCAAAACTCTGCACTGTACTCCTCCTATATATATATAGAATATACTGGAATATACTGGTGGTCCCCAGTACCCACAATAAAGCAGTGTTAGCACAGATATATGCAGCACACTGAGTACAGATATGGAGCGTTTTTCAGGCAGACAACGTAAACTGGTGGTCACTGGTCAGCAAAACTCTGCACTGTACTCCTCCTATATAATACTGCTGGTCCCCAGTCCCCACAATAAAGCAGTGTGAGCACAGATATATGCAGCACACTGAGCACAGATATGGAGCGTTTTTCAGGCAGACAACGTATAATACTGGTGGTCACTGGTCAGCAAAACTCTGCACTGTACTCCTCCTATATAATATACTGGTGGTCCCCAGTACCCGCAATAAAGCAGTGTGAGCACAGATATATGCAGCACACTGAGCACAGATATGGAGCGTTTTTCAGGCAGACAACGTATAATACTGGTGGTCACTGGTCAGCAAAACTCTGCACTGTACTCCTCCTATATAATATACTGGTGGTCCCCAGTACCCACAATAAAGCAGTGTGAGCACAGATATATGCAGCACACTGAGCACAGATATGGAGCGTTTTTCAGGCAGACAACGTATAATACTGGTGGTCACTGGTCAGCAAAACTCTGCACTGTACTCCTCCTATATAATATACTGGTGGTCCCCAGTACCCACAATAAAGCAGTGTGAGCACAGATATATGCAGCACACTGAGCACAGATATGGAGCGTTTTTCAGGCAGACAACGTATAATACTGGTGGTCACTGGTCAGCAAAACTCTGCACTGTACTCCTCCTATATAATATACTGGTGGTCCCCAGTACCCACAATAAAGCAGTGTGAGCACAGATATATGCAGCACACTGAGCACAGATATGGAGCGTTTTTCAGGCAGACAACGTATAATACTGGTGGTCACTGGTCAGCAAAACTCTGCACTGTACTCCTCCTATATATATATATAGAATATACTGGAATATACTGGTGGTCCCCAGTACCCACAATAAAGCAGTGTGAGCACAGATATATGCAGCACACTGAGCACAGATATGGAGCGTTTTTCAGGCAGACAACGTATAATACTGGTGGTCACTGGTCAGCAAAACTCTGCACTGTACTCCTCCTATATAATACTGCTGGTCCCCAGAATAAAGATATGCAGCCCCCTGAAACAAAGTGAGAGGATGCCAGCCACGTCCTCTCACTATCATTTCCAATGCACAAGTGAAAAATGGCGGCGACGCGCGGCTCCTTATATAGAATCCGAATCTCGCGAGAATCCGACAGCGGGATGATGACGTTCGGGCGCGCTCGGGTTAACCGAGCCATACGGGAGAATCCGAGTATGCCTCGGACCCGTGTAAAATGGGTAAAGTTCGGGGGGGTTCAGTTTCCGAGGAACCGAACCCGCTCATCTCTACTTGTTACAGAATCATAACACTGATAGCATTGAAGAAGAATAATGGGCCTAATTCAGAGTTGATCGCAGCAGCAAATTTGTTAGCAGTTGGGCAAAACCATGTGCATTGCAGGGCGGGCAGATATAACATGTGCAGAGAGAGTTAGATTTGGGTGGGGTGTGTTCAAACTGAAATCTAAATTGCAATGTAAAAATAAAGCAGCCAGTATTTACCCTGCACAGAAACAAAATAACCCACCCAACTCTAACTCTCTCTGCACATGTTATATCTGCCACACCTGCAGTGGCACATGGGGGGTCATTCCGAGTTGTTCGCTCGCAAGCGGATTTTAGCAGATTTGCTCATGCTAAGCCGCCGCCTACTGGGAGTGAATCTTAGCATCTTAAAATTGCGAACGATGTATTCGCAATATTGCGATTACACACCTCGTAGCAGTTTCTGAGTAGCTCCACACTTACTCGGCTTCTGCGATCAGTTCAGTGCTTGTCGTTCCTGGTTTGACGTCACAAACACACCCAACGTTCGCCCAGACACTCCTCCGTTTCTCCGGCCACTCCTGCGTTTTTTCCGGAAACGGTAGCGTTTTTTCCCACACGCCCATAAAACGGCCTGTTTCCGCCCAGTAACACCCATTTCCTGTCAATCACATTACGATCGCCAGAACGATGAAAAAGCCGTGAGTAAAATTCCTAACTGCATAGCAAATTTACTTGGCGCAGTCGCAGTGCGGACATTGCGCATGCGCATTAAGCGGAAAATCGCTGCGATGCGAAGATTTTTTCCGAGCGAACAACTCGGAATGACCCCCATGGTTTTGCCCAACTGCTAACAAATTTGCTGCTGCAATCAACTCTGATTTACCCCCAAAGTCAATATAACAATGGTAACTGGAATGGAATCAGAACGGACTGGATCATACAAAGTCACTGGAATGAAGGCGCTCAGCACAGCGCTGTTACTTCCTGGATAGAGACTGTTGTACTGACAATTTCTGAGAGCCAGAGGCTGGAAGATAAACCCCTGGGTTAACTGGGATAGGCTGAATGGAATCAGGTGGTGCAGGGAAGCTCAGACAGTCACATGATTGGCTGTGCTGCAGTCAGGTGATCAGGACCTGCCAAAGCAATTCTCCAGGCTTAGTCTTTGATGTGGATTGAGGCCTAGTAGGCCCAAACACTAGGAAGCAGACAATATGAATAGACACACTTACAATTTATACACATTATGCTGACAGAGCTATGCAGAAACAGCATGTACAGACTTAACTGCCAGCTGGGTGTGATGAACAGAGAGCCCAGTTGCTGAACATTGGATATTGGCAATTACTCACACAGAGGAATTCCTACTCAGGTGCTAATCGGTAAGTAATCGAGACTGCAGTTAGTATGTGTAGCAGATGCATGTTTGCAGAATATGCTGAGGTTAGTGACATAAGAAATTGAAAACATAAGAAATTGAGGCAGGATTGTGACAAAATGCAGTTAATAAATGGCGTTTTTGGCAGTAAAGTACTACGGACAGAATATACTAAAGGAAAATTGCGTCCATAACACAGATAACTGATGTTTTGGGATTTTGACCACATTTGGTGATGCATTGCGGTGCTTAGATCCAGTGAGTAAAGCCAGCTTTTGCTGGCGATAACCTAGAGAAGCCTTTGGGTTTCTTTCAGGAAGGTTGTAGTGGGTTGAAACATGTTGAGGTGTGTTACCTAAGCTGGAGACATTGCAATGCCAGATAAGAGGTGTTATACCAGGGAATTCCATCTGTCTTTCTTGCTGACTGCTCTGCCTTTGGATAAGGCCACACACAGTACTAGACTCCTCCTGTGTTTGGTGGTTTCATGTTTTATGAATCAATTTGACTGTTTTACGCTATGAAAACACCATTGTTTCTTTGAGGTTATAATTGTGGCATCCCCATTCTGATCTTGATGTTGACATTGAGGAAGACTCAACTACAATAATTCTGCTGTCATATTGGCCCACTAGAGGCCCTATAAAGTACATATTACTTTCTGGGGTTTTTTAAATCTTAGTTGCTTGAGCTGCACCATGAGAAGAAGTATTGCTTATGTATTTGAGGTACCATACAAGGAGAACTTCCTTTGGCAAAAGAGGACCATAGGATTTGGACATTGTTCACACATGGTTGTTTGGACATCAGACTTTTATGGAATATAAAGGACATTGCTTGTTCAGTATAAGATATATATTTTTTTTTTAGGAGATTCATCTCAATCATGAAGCACTTTTAATCTATATACATATGTGTATTGTAGTCAAGTAAATCACTACTAGGAAATAAGCTGAATCATTTTGAAGATGAAGATGAATCCATCCATTTTTGTACTTCTTTCCACAGTGTCCGCTGAGAGGTCTTCGATTGGATCTCACCCAGCACCTCCCCCCCGCAGCTGCCAAGTCACTCTAGAAAATGAAATAGGGTTAATTAGCCCCTGGTAAATTACCACAGATTGTTGAATTAACCCCTTAATGTGAATACAGCATTGCATATTGCAGACCATTCTTATATAAACCACTTTTTGAATATAGTTCATAGATGTGTCATAGATCAATCATAGTACTTCCTCAAATCACATTACTTCACATAATTTTATTGAAAAATGTAAAAAATAAAACAATAATATTAGAGATGAGCGGGGCTTCTCACCAGGCTCAGATTCCAAAACGAGGCAAAACGTCATCTTCCTGGCATCAGATCTCTTGTGTTTTGGTTTCATTGTAAGTAAATCCCATGGTGATTCGGGTGCCATTTCCTACAAGGCCACTGTAGGAGAGGAAACTTTCATACATTAAAGTGAAGACTCTGTTTAAAGGGCACTTACATGTCTGCGCTAGGTTATAGTGCAGGAAGATCTATATTACTTGCATTTTGATTAAGCGTGTAACACTGGTGCTGTAACTTAACTGTAGCATTAACCCTTGGTGCACACTGTTGTTTTTTTGCCACTGCCTGCAGTGCACATTAACCCTTTATTGGTGCACACTGGTGCGTACCACCATTACTATAATATAAGTGCAGTGATTAGCAGCAGTGTGTTCAGGGCCAGGCCGTGCCATTGCATTAATAATATAACAGTTGTGAGACACTGTGTGAAGTTGATGTAATTTGTTAAAAAATAAATATAAAAAAAACTATATTAAAAAATTAAAAGAAAAAAACTGTCTACCAAATCTATTAACATCTATTAAAGGTGGTCCAGGAGGCAGAAAGTTTAGGAAAGAGCATTAAAAAAAGGTATAAAGGTGTCACCTTAAAAGCCAACAAATCATCAGTGCCCCCCCCCCCCCCCCCAAAAAAAAATAAAAAAATAACACTACGGCCGAAGAACAAACTGTGTGTTCACAAATCTCTGAGGATTGGTCTAGGGGTGCCCATGTTAGCTATGTGTACATCTGACATTGTTGATACTGTACTCATAGAGAAGTCTTATTCCACTATTTCTGCACCCTCTGCAAATGTGGGGATGAGCAGGACAGGTAAAGATGGAAATGATGACATAATAGAAATTGAAAATGCTAGTGAAGTACAATAGGATGAGGAGGATATTTATGTACTATCTGACGCTAATAAAAAAGAAAGCCATTGTGATGCATGAGCAAAAAAACACTTCTTGGGTTTGTGATTATTTTTTACCCAAGTCCTGACAATGTTTGTGAGGACAAAGGTAGTAGAGGTAGGGATGTAACTATCTAGGGACCTCCTTCAGATTATTTAATTTGTGGTGAGTTCATGAAATTTATTTTAGAAAATTGTACAAATTTGTAAAATAATAACAAGCTGTCCAGTATCAGCTACCAGCAGTTTGGACCAACCCATGCAATCGCCGCAGTCCGTATCCTCATCATCAACATCCTCATTACTGATCAGAGGTAGTCATTCCAAAACTTTGTAGGGGCCCAAACAAACCAAACACTTCAGCCAAAGAAGTGACAGTCCCTGACACTGAGGTGCTTGCCTGTCCTTTTTAATGTACTATGTAAGAGTGGGTGGGAGGGCCCAAGAACAATTCCATCTTTCACCACTTTTCTTTTAGTTATGGGCTGTTTGGGAACAGTCTAATTTGCAGAGAGAAACATTTTTATTGGTTTGGTTATTGCTCTAAAATATGTACTAATTTACATAATATTTTTAGCCAATAATTATGTTGAGCCTCAGACATGTTAATTTTAGTTAATTAATCAATCATTTTTGTATTTTATGTCCTTTTCTCTTCAAATTCGCTGCATAACAGGTACAGCTCTTGATCTAGGCCTCACACATGTTAATTTTAATTGATTAATCAATCAGTCGATCATTTTTGTATTTCTTTTATTGCCCTTTCTTTCCTAATTTGCTGCAAAATAGCTGTTGAGATAGTCCACATCTCAATTTTCTTTTAAATTAATAATCTATTCGATTAATCGATCATTCTTTTAGCTGCTTTCCACTGTAAACTCCATCTCCATTTTCCTGTACTTCCCTTGGGTCTCTGAGCTAGTTCTTGATTAAACATTCTTTGTTACTACGGAGTCATATAGTTTATTGAGCTGCCATCATCCTGTTGGCCATGCTTAATAGATGTGCTATAAACTGCCATGTGTTTGTGCTATGTTGCTTAGTTTAGCCAGCCATTGGACAATATTGGTGAAAACAATATTGTGAGCTGTCAGGTGGTCAAAATTGACTGAAAATTAATATTATTGAGGTTAATAATACTGCAGTAACAAAAATAGGACCAAATTACATGATTTTAGCTATTTTTAGCATTTGTTGAAAAAAAATTATCCAAAAACAAAGCACGTAAGGGTAGTTTCGTCAAATTACAACAAAAAACAAAACACAAAATAAATACAGATTCAAAACCAAAACACAGGGATTGGTGCACATCTCTAAATATCATTATGAGGGGAATGGAAGGGGAAGGAGGGACCCTGGGAGATGGGAAATAGGGATAAACAAGTAAACATCAAACTCTCTCTATAAGACAGAATTAAGTTTGACTGCTTTGCTTAAACCTTCTGGATGTGAATAGTTAATTTTGAACATCCATAAAGTCTCTGGACAGCACAATTTTCTAAAACGATCTCCTTCTAATTTGGTCATTGGTATTTGCTCTACTCCTATAATTTTGAGGGAATTTGAATCTATTATAATATTCACTAAAGTGCTTAGAATACTATGTGACTGTATTTTTTTGTAGTGTACAGTAGTTCAATTTCTTACCTTTTTCACACAGTTAATGACTATTAAGGAAAACGTCACCCATGCATCTAATACCGCAAATAATTTAATTTATTCATAAAGTCCTACAAAGGAAGGTTGTCTTAAAAAAGGCAACTAGCATTGATACTGATTAGTATTTTACCAGCTGGCCAGTAAAAATAGGAGTCATGCCAATGTTAATAACATGACAGAAGCAAGAGGGATTGGATAGTTGCAATTGTATTCCATAAAAAGAAGTATATGTACAAGGAACTCAATCAATTTGTACAGTATTATTGATGTAGGACCTTTTACTGTACATAAATATTTTGAATGTATATGTTTTGTATGGTCTTTATGTACTTTAATATCCAAGCCATGAACATTAGCTATGCTTTTTTTATATATAGAAAACAGGTAAACCAAGTAGGTCTTTGTGTGAATTTACGACTTGAACATAACACTAACTCACTTCTTATTGTACATTGATACTAACTACATAAGGTATTGGCAGAAGCTGACACACTTCAATTGTGTCCCTTTGGTCCACAGAAGTACATTTTCCAGTAACTTTGCCAAGTATATTTCCTTTCCAGAACCCCAGGCTTATCTCATCAGGTTCCTCATTTCCTCACCGATCTCACTTCCATCCTCTTGCTTTCCATCTCCCTGACTTCATCATCTTTCTTCTAACCTCACTTTAATTACCCATACAACTCTTGTATTTCTATACCAACATACATTGTTTTTTTGTTCCATTGGTGTGTGCAATTCATCCATCCTTCTGGGCCAGAAACAGTAGATTCAGGCATTCAGAATAACTCCCAATTAGTGTTTTGAACTCTAACAAGGATTTTCCTGTTGTCCCTACTGGTTGGTTTCAGATTCGTAACTGGGCTATTAATCAAAATCTCTAAATTTCTTGGCTGCTAAAAATCAGAGCATAGAGTTACTAAAAAACATCTCGGTGGATTAGACATTAGCAAAGCAGCCACTCTGTGAGGGTCATGCAAGAACTGCAGAAGTGGAAAAAAGCACAAATGCTCTTTTGTGATATAATGCTTCTAATTCTGTTCAATGGCGCCTGGTTTCATAACGAAGTGAATGGAGTTACAGGGCAAGATCGCGGAATCCTCAGGCGTGTGGAAGTTGCGTAGATTTGGTGCATTGCTAAATAGATATTAGGATTGATGTACACAATTTATTATTTACTGACATAACATTGAGGTACACCATTTGTGGTGTACCAAAGCAATGGCATTTGAATTAAGTTAAACTATAAAAGCAAGCATCTGATTTATTGCTATTGGATGGGTGCAAATGTTATACTGACCATAAGGGGAAGACTTTGTCATGACTTGATTATTTTACCTTTATTGTATTGCAATAAATGTATTGTATCCTCTGGTTACTCCTACCAACTCATACTCACAGAACCTTCCCTTACATTGTCTACATTTGAGATCTATGCCACACACCTCTTCCAAATTGTTCATCTTTGAGTATCCCTGCCTCTTATCTTCAGAGAGTCCCTCCATTATCTTAGGTGATTTCAACATTGCAGTTGATATCCTCTGCCTCTAAACTCTTTGACCTGACGTCATCGCTTGATCTCTCACAGTGGACCTCCTCACCCTCCCATGTGAGCACTCACTTGATCTGGTCTTCACTCACTGTTATGATAAATCTGACCACTCCATCTCTTCATTCCTTCTCTCTGACATCACTTGCTTTGTTTTACATTACCACTCTCTGCTTCTCTATCTCTACCTCCTAAGGCTACCATCACTAAGCATAACGTTGAAGCTATCAACAACATTTACTTATCCTCCCTGCTCGACTCAGTTTTCTCTCCTACTCTCTCTCTCTCTGTTTTATTCTAAACAAGCCACTTCCCTATACAATGCCTCCCTTTCTTCTGCTCTTGACTCTGGCTCCAGCGACAACTATTTATGCAAACAGACTTCTGCCATTTCAAAAATATGCTTTTATCCTACAGTGCTGCGCTTTCACTCTCTAAACAGTCATATTTGCAAGAACCTTATCCTTTCCCACTCTTCAAACCCCTGGCATCTCTATGCCACTGTCAACTCCCTCTGTTCACCTCGACTCCCCTTTTCACTCTCTGCCCTTGATTTTGCCACATACTTCACATCCGAAATTGACTCCATATGTCAGGACATGACATTCCACAGTACCCTTAGCAACATGTCCCCTCCTTTTCCTGACCAGCCTTTCCCATCCATCTTACCAACTCTGACTTCTCTCTCCCCTGTATCCAGAGATGAAGGCATTGCCCTCATTGGATCCTCTTCCCACGTGACTCTATACCCCCCTCTGCTACCGCTCTCTTTTTGCCTGTTCCCATCTTGCCCACATTCTCAATCTCTCCATCTCATCAGGCACTGTCCCCACCGCCTCCAATCATGCCATTGTCTCCCCTATTAGTAAAAAAAACCTACTCTTGATCATAGCACTCTCCAACTACCAACCCATCTCTCATCCTATTGCCTCCAAACTCCTTGAGCATGTTGCCTACAACTCCATGTTTGACCCATTTCAGTCTGGCTTCCATTCTCTCCACTCCACTGAAACTGCCCTCATGAAAGTCTACAATGACCTCCATGCTGTCAAATCCAAGGGCCAATACTCATTGCTTATTCTGCTTGACCTCTTTTAACACTGTGGCTCACCCTCTCTTCCTGCAAATCCTTCACTCCATTGGTCTGTGTGATACTGCCCTATTCTGTCTATCCTTCTACCTCTCCGACCACACCTTCTCTGTCCCACCTCATGACTCCACCACCCCCACACATACTCTAACAGTAGGTGCACCACAGGTTCTATTCTTGGACCTCTTCTTTTCTCTCGCTATATTTCCTCTTTAGGTGAACTCATTAGCTCATTTGACTTCAATTATCATCTCTATGCTGATGATACTCAAATTTACCTCTCCTCCCCTGTGCTATCTCTTCTTGGATGTTCCATCGCTTTATTAAACTTGACATGTCTAAGAGTGAGCTGATCATCTTCTCATCCTTCCATATAACCTCACCTCACACAATGTCATTATCGATTGATGGCACAACAATCTCCTCTAGCTCCCAAGTATGCTATCTTGGATTTATCCTTGACTCCTCCCTCACCTTCAAACCACACATTCAGTACCTGACGCAGTCCTGCCATTTCCATCTCAAGAATATTTCAAGGATCACACCTTTGCTCACCCTGGATTCTACTGAGATCCTCATTTACTCAATGGTCATCTCCAGATTGGACTACTATAATCTCCTTCTTTCTGGCCTTCATGATTACTGCCTCTCACCACTTCAATATACTGTATGCTCAATGTTGGTGCCCAGCTCATCTTTTTCTCCAAACATTCTACATCCCCCTTCCCTCTATTACAAGCTCTACACTGACTGTCATTCAAAATCCAATTCAAGCTTCTCAAACTCATTTTCAAAGCCTTCTCACATTCCTCTCCCATTTACATATCTGACCTTATCACCCTTTACACTCCCACTCACCCTCTTCACTCCACAAATGCATGCCGCCTCTACTGCCTGCTAATTACTTCCACCCTTTCCCACCTCCAAGATTTTGTACATGCTGCACCCTATCTTTGGAATTCTCTACATCTGCCCATCAAACTTTCCACCTCGCTACAAAACTTCAAACAGGCTCTCAAGACCTACTTCTTCATAAAACCCAGGTATCTCTCATCCTAAACCTGTGTTCCATGCATACTTATACCCCATCTGTGTAACCCCTGTCTGTCTGTCTGCCCCTCCCTTACAGAATGTAAGTTCTCATTAGCAGGGCCCTTTCCCCTCATGTGCTTTTCCTTTCCTTACATAAAATTTCTTCTATTACATACTCCCTACAATGGTACCTAACCCTCAGTTTCTGAGACCCTGCGCACAATGGTGATGCATTGTAAATAGTAGGGAACATTTGGCAATATAGCGCTGATACAAAGCACCCAATTACAATGCAAATATTTTTCTGCAAATCTACGGACCAAGACCTGCCCCATCGCTGCCTCCTCTGTGTACTCTGTTGGTGTGACTTGAGTCAGTGACATGGGGTGGTCATGAGATGGGCTCCCTGGATGAGGCAGGCAGAAAGAGACAGTAATGGTTGAACAGACAGGCAACTATTGAAGAGTGCTTCAGTTGTGAAGGTAAGCAAGATCATAAAACTGGCATATACTGGAAAGACTTGAGTGGGCTGTGACCATATAAGTGGATGACTGAGGGGCTCTGCGGCTGAAATTTAAAAGGGCATGGATAATTTATATAAGTTTAAGTATTTTTTTAGAATACGATAAACATTACTTAATTGCTGGGAGTGTCACTCTGTCTAAAATCATTTCCTTAATACGGCACTGCAAGAAACAAGTTTGGACAATGGGCCTGATTCATGTTTGTAAGTAAAGCAAAATGACAAACATCTGGGAAAAACCATGTTGCACTGCAGGTAGGGCAGAGAGTTTTAGGTGCGGTGTGTTCAAACTGAAATATAAATTGCAGAGTACACATTACGCTGTCCAACATTTGTGGTATACATGTAAAGCCAGTATTTACCCCACAGAAAAAATATATATGTATTTACTCCCCTGGCATGGCAACGTGGTTTGTTCCAGACACAAAGGGGCAACTCTACTAAGGTGGGAGTTTTTTTAGAACTGGTGATGTTGCCCATAGCATCCAATCAGATTCTATGTATTATCTTCTAGAAGCCGCTAGATAACTATTAAGTAGAATCTGATTGGCTGCTATGGGCAACATCACCAGTTCTAAAAAAAACCTTACATCTTAGTAAATTTACCCCAAAGTTACTTGTTGTTTTTTTTTGCTTTACTTACAAACATGAATCAGGCCCAATGTCTTTTTGTTTACACACCCATCTTGTTAGGTTATCACCTCATCCCTTTAGTTCTGGACACATTAATTACACAGGTTCTGTGGTTGGCTGACTTCAAGACTCCATTTCACCTGGTTTTAATCAGCCATATAACCTGTGTAATTAATACAGTATGTGTCCAGAATTAAAGGGATGAGGTGGTAACCTTACATCTTGTGCCCTAATTTTCATAACATTTTATTTTATTTTATTTCATTGATTACTTGTAATTGAACAAATGTGAACTCACTTATTTAAACATTATGAGGCAGCAGAAAAAGAGGATGATGAGATTAAAGTAGAAATCCCTTAGTGTAAAACCACAACCTAGCCTTACCAATGTTACCACAAGCCTACAAGGAAAATTGTTAGCATGCTTGCCTAGGCTCCTGGATTATCAAGTATTTGTAATAATTGTGTCTCCCCCCCCCCCCACTGTGCAATGCCACAAATTGCAGTATTATACATCAGGGGCGGGGCTATAATGACACTATTCATGGCACCATATTTCCTGCACCTCCCACATGGATGCACTTAAATAATCAGCAAGTATGATTATTTGCTTATATTTTCGTAAAATAAATTTCCATTTAACCTAAAATGTTATTATAAATATTGTGATTCTTTATTGGTAACAATAGAAATCATACCCATATACACAAATAATATTCCTTTTTTTTTTTTTTTTTTTTTGCTGCATGCCTATATAGCTCCTAGAGATAGGAAAACTTGAATTGCCAATTAATGTATGAAGTGGTTCTATAAGTAAGGTAACAAGACCTTTCACAAGTGTAATGTTCTCTATTCCATTCTAATTTCCCACCAGGTCATAGCAGGTAGACCACTGCTTCCCCTCACGGCCATTACACTGCACCTCATATCAGTCATACTGTCTTCACATCAGTTGTAAGATGGCGGGGCTGGCTGAAACATGATCAAACATTGAGGTGCTTAGTGTGATCAAATTTCCACATCTAAAGGACACCTCAGCCACTGAAATTTATTGCCAACTTATCGAGGTGTACAGTGACAATGTCATGTCATGGAAACAGATTTTGGTTTGGTGCACTGCCTTTGATAACAGCAGGAAAGACGTTCAAGAAGAGCAATGTTCCAGCAGGCAAAGCACATCCACCTCAGATGACAATTTGTGCTGCAATGAAGCTCTGACTCAGGAGGATAGACGCATTCAAGTTTGTGATATTACTGATAAACTGAACATCTCAGTGGGTACTGTGCAATATATTGTTCATGAGGAGCTGGGGTACAGGAACAAGTGTCATGCTGGGTACCTAAGCAACTCACAAAAGTTCACAAAACCAATAGAATGGGATTGTCTCTCGTGCACTTAATGCAGTACCATGAGGGGGGAGTACAGTTCCTCTAGTGTATTGTTGCAGGCAATGAAACATGGGTGCTTCATGTGACATTGGAGATGAAGCAAGCATGCATGACATGGAAACACCCATCGTCCCCACCTGTACAGAGATTCAAAACAATTCCATTAGCAATGAAAACCACAAGTGCGTGCTTCTTGTTGATTTCCTCTTCAAGGAAGATACTGTGAATACTGACCACTATTGTGACACATTTGTCAGGACCGACTGATTTTGTGAATCCGTTAACCTCGGACAAACTGAAAGTGTTGGTGCCGGTGTATGGTGAAAACAGGGAGGACGAAGAAAGATTGGTTTCATATCTTTATTAGAAAGCTACAATTCCAATAAGGAGTTAAATTAAAATGATTAAAGACACCATATATAAACTGACGTACTGCAATGAATGGCATAACGATAAGCAGGATCTGTATTAAAGATGCACTGAAGAAATGTTCATATGAATAAGATAAAATGTGCCTGAAGATTAGTGAACAATTGTCCAATATGAAGCAATGATTGGTTCCAAACTGTAAAGAAGTGTTAGTTGGATATTGTTGACAAAGATGAATAACTGTGAAGACTTGTTACTGCCGCTTAAAGGCTGAACTGGAGAACTGTGAAGAATTGTCTTTGAATGATGCAAAAATGTAGATACAATACTGAAAGAAGTACTCGCAGGTTGTGAAGATTATACTTGAAACACTGTGAAGGGCTGCAGCAGTAGACAATGGTGAAGAATAAGTTAAGTAGAAACTTCCACAGGCTGTGTAATTTACAGCAGGCAGTCACTGAACGAACAGGGTAACTTCTTACGGGACTCCAGGAATCCACTTGTTGCCACTTGGAGAGTGATTGACTGACAGCACAGCAGGGAGCTGGTGGATCACTTACAGTGAAGGCTGCAGGCAGACCTCTGGGAGCGGAGGCGATATCAGGACCACTGGAATCACACAGAAATCCACAGGGAGAGCACAGAGCTAGGATATAGAGTAGCTACAACAAAGCACTGGTCAAGAGTGAAATAATCCCAGCCTACTTATAGGCAGCATAAGCATGGGATTGGCTAACACTTACCCACAGGTGCTGCATTTGGTCTCCAACAGGGCCACCTCCTATACTGCAGACACACAGAGGCGCCTTCGGCCATTAGGTCCCCGCACTCCCAACTCCCAGAACCTGCATCACCTCTGCCACCGGCCCTGCCGCATCCCCACACGGCTGCACAGCACCACGAGCAACCGCACTGGCAATGGACAGACCCCAGAACCCGCAGAGGTGAGTGACCAGTTTGTGACAACATTGAAACAGTTGCGGAGTGCAATACATTGAAAATTACCTGTGTTGCTATGAGCAGGTATTGTTTTGCTGAATGATATAACACCAGGCCACAGTCAACCTACCACACACGTGAGTTGTTATGACGATACCATTGGAAGGTACTGGGTCATCATCCCTACAGCCATGGCCGGCTCAAAACACATTCCAGAGAAGTGGGCGTGCGGGGCGTCCGACTCCTAAATGCGGGCATCATCCGACTCATCAGTTAAGTAAAAAATGGAGCTGGTTCATCAGCCAAACAGCTCGCTGATCAATGGTGGCTCTTGAATGGCTGCCAAGCCATGAGCATGATTGACTTACCCAACACTAGAGACAGGAACTTCACAGCAGCACAGGGAACAGCAGAGGCGGTGATGAGCAGAGAGCAGTGGTGAGTATCTGGCACTTGAGGGCATATGTGTATGTGGCACTGGGGGCATATGTGTATCTGACACGGGGCATATGTGTATCTGGCATTGTGGGTCATATAATGTGTATCTGGCACTGTGGGGGCATATAATGTGTATATTTCACTGTGGGGGCATATAAGGAGTATCTGGCACTGTGGGGGCATATAATGTGTATCTTTCACTGTGGGGGGCATATTATGAGTATCTTTCACTGTGGGGGCATATGATGTATATCTGGCACTGTGGGGGCATATAATGTGTATCTGGCACTGTGAGGGCATATTACAGTATGTGCATCTGGCATTGCACTGCTGGAGGCATATGTGTATCTGGCATTATTGGGGGCATATGTGTATCTGGCACTGCACTACAGGGGGGCATATGTGTATCTTGCACAATTAGGGGCATATGTGCATCTGACACTACACTACTGGGGGCATATGTGTATCTGGCTCTACTGGGGGCATATGTGTATCTGGCACTGCACTACTTGGGGCATATGTGTATCTGGTACTATTGTGGGCATATGTGTATCTGGCATGCACTGTTGGAGGTGTATGTATATCTGGCACTTTACTACTTGGATCATTATGTGTATATGGTACTCTACTGGGGTCATTATGTGTATCTGGCACTATACTGGGGTCATTATGTGTATCTTGCACTTTACTGGAACATTATGTGTATCTGACATTATAGTGGGGACATTATATGTAAGGAATACTACTGTGGGCATTATGTGTAAGGCTGCTAATTGTGTTTGTAGAGGAGTGTGTGAAAATATATTTATAGTTTGATAATATAAATTTGCGAGGCCATGCCCACTTTCTCAGTAGCGCAACACATAAGGGGACGCATAAAAATTTCTTGCTCAGAGTGCTAGTAGGCCAGGAGTTGGCCCTGCTTACAGCCCTGTGAACCAATTGATTTCCATTTCTTTGGACCATTGAAGAAGCACCTAAGTGGAAGGCAATTTGTAACCAATGGTGAAGTTCAGCAAATCATCATGTCCTGGCTTCAGGTACTTGACATTGATTTCTTCTGTGCCTTGGTGTACCGTTGGAATAACTGCTTAGATAAGTATAGGAACTACAGTATGTGGATAAATAATCTGTGCCAAAGCCATACTATTCATTATATGTACAGTATATGTACAAGTTGAATACATTTACGCAATTACAGGTCTTGTTACCTAATAATAATAATAATAATAATCTTAAAATATTCACTACAGTGTGGGGAAAGCAATTAAAGGAGGCATCTGAATATATTTTGATATTATAAAGCTAATGAGATATATGATTGCAAATTTCTGACCAGCTAAGAATTGTTTTAAATGATAAAATATTTAAATGGTTTAATAAACTAGGACACACAATTTACCAATGCTTTTTTTTTTTCTTATACAGGTTGAGTATCCCTTATCCAAAATGCTTGGGACCAGAAGTATTTTGGATATCGGATTTTTCCGTATTTTGGAATAATTGCATACCATAATGAGATATCATGGTGATGGACCTAAATCTAAGCACAGAAAGCACTTATGTTACATATACACCTTATACACACAGCCTGAAGGTAATTTTACCCAATATTTTTTTATAACTTTGTGCATTAAACAAAGTGTGTCTACATTCACACAATTCATTTATGTTCCATATACACCTTATACACACAGCCTGAAGGTCATTTAATACAATATGTTTAATAACTTTGTGTATTAAACAAAGTTTGTGTACATTGAGCCATCAAAAAACAAAGGTTTCACTATCTCACTCTCACTCAAAAAAGTCCGTATTTTGGAATAATCCATATTTCGGAATATTTGGATATGGGATATTCAACCTGTATTTTCTTTTATAATCCAATGGGAATCTTCTCTCTGTAGTAGTCTAAATTGAACGAATAGACAATCACAACTTCAAATATTATAGCCACTGATGTTTTAAGTACTATTAGCTGGAGTGCTCAATATGCATTTAGTCAATTAGAAACTCATAATGCTCAGATCATACTCATTACTTTTTATTGCTTCTGCCCTCTAGAACCTGAAAGATACTGTATGCATCTCCTGTGAATTTGTGAACATACTCTTACACACATAGCGATTTTTACTTAATTTCTAAGCAATCACTCCATGTTTATGCCCCATAGCGATAACAATGCGCAGCCCCGCGCGTCACTACCGCTTGTTCTAGATTGGGCTGCATGCAGGCACAATCTTGCTAGAACTAGTGATGAGCACCGGAAATTTTTCGGGTTTTGTGTTTTGGTTTTGGGTTCGGTTCCGCGGCCGTGTTTTGGGTTCGAACGCGTTTTGGCAAAACCTCACCGAATGTTTTTTGTCGGATTCGGGTGTTTTTTTCAAAAAACCCTAAAAAACAGCTTAAATCATAGAATTTGGGGGTCATTTTGATCCCAAAGTATTATTAACCTCAATAACCATAATTTCCACTCATTTTCAGTCTATTCTGAACACCTCACACCTCACAATATTATTTTTAGTCCTAAAATTTGCACCGAGGTCGCTGGATGGCTAAGCTAAGCGACCCAAGTGGCCGACACAAACACCTGGCCCATCTAGGAGTGGCACTGCAGTGTCACGCAGGATGGCCCTTCCAAAAAACACTCCCCAAACAGCACATGACGCAAAGAAAAAAAGAGGCGCAATGAGGTAGCTGTGTGAGTAAGCTAAGCGACCCTAGTGGCCGACACAAACACCGGGCCCATCTAGGAGTGGCACTGCAGTGTCACGCAGGATGGCCCTTCCAAAAAGCACTCCCCAAACAGCACATGACGCAAAGAAAAAAAGAGGCGCAATGAGGTAGCTGTGTGAGTAAGCTAAGCGACCCTAGTGGCCGACACAAACACCTGGCCCATCTAGGAGTGGCACTGCAGTGTCACGCAGGATGGCCCTTCCAAAAAACACCCCCCAAACAGCACATGACGCAAAGAAAAATGAAAGAAAAAAGAGGTGCAAGATGGAATTGTCCTTGGGCCCTCCCACCCACCCTTATGTTGTATAAACAGGACATGCACACTTTAACCAACCCATCATTTCAGTGACAGGGTCTGCCACACGACTGTGACTGAAATGACGGGTTGGTTTGGACCCCCACCAAAAAAGAAGCAATTAATCTCTCCTTGCACAAACTGGCTCTACAGAGGCAAGATGTCCACCTCCTCATCATCCTCCGATATATCACCGTGTACATCCCCCTACTCACAGATTATCAATTCGTCCCCACTGGAATCCACCATCTCAGCTCCCTGTGTACTTTGTGGAGGCAATTGCTGCTGGTCAATATCTCCACGGAGGAATTGATTATAATTCATTTTAATGAACATCATCTTCTCCACATTTTCTGGATGTAACCTCGTACGCCGATTGCTGACAAGGTGAGCGGCGGCACTAAACACTCTTTCGGAGTACACACTTGTGGGAGGGCAACTTAGGTAGAATAAAGCCAGTTTGTGCAAGGGCCTCCAAATTGCCTCTTTTTCCTGCCAGTATAAGTACGGACTGTCTGACGTGCCTACTTGGATGCGGTCACTCATATAATCCTCCACCATTCTTTCAATGGGGAGAGAATCATATGCAGTGACAGTAGACGACATGTCCGTAATCGTTGTCAGGTCCTTCAGTCCGGACCAGATGTCAGCATCAGCAGTCGCTCCAGACTGCCCTGCATCACCGCCAGCGGGTGGGCTCGGAATTCTGAGCCTTTTCCTTGCACCCCCAGTTGCGGGAGAATGTGAAGGAGGAGATGTTGACAGGTCGCGTTCCGCTTGACTTGACAATTTTGTCACCAGCAGTTCTTTGAACCCCAGCAGACTTGTGTCTGCCGGAAAGAGAGATCCAAGGTAGGTTTTAAATCTAGGATCGAGCACGGTGGCCAAAATGTAGTGCTCTGATTTCAAC
The DNA here is from genome assembly GCF_028390025.1 of Pseudophryne corroboree. Lineage (NCBI taxonomy): Eukaryota > Metazoa > Chordata > Amphibia > Anura > Myobatrachidae > Pseudophryne > Pseudophryne corroboree. The sequence goes on along the minus strand of NC_086446.1, from coordinate 397,855,891 downwards.
AGATTGACCACCCGTGAATCCTTGTTAAGCGAATTAAGGGCTCCATCCACAAGTCCCACATGCCTAGCAGAATCGCTCTGTGTTAGCTCCTCCTTCAATGTCTCCAGCTTCTTCTGCAAAAGCCTGATGAGGGGAATGACCTGACTCAGGCTGGCAGTGTCTGAACTGACTTCACGTGTGGCAAGTTCAAAAGGTTGCAGAACCTTGCACAACGTTGAAATCATTCTCCACTGCGCTTGAGACAGGTGCATTCCACCTCCTATATCGTGCTCAGTTGTATAGGCTTGAATGGCCTTTTGCTGCTCCTCCAACCTCTGAAGCATATAGAGGGTTGAATTCCACCTCGTTACCACTTCTTGCTTCAGATGATGGCAGGGCAGGTTCAGGCGTTTTTGGTGGTGCTCCAGTCTTCTGTACGTGGTGCCTGTACGCCGAAAGTGTCCCGCAATTCTTCTGGCCACCGACAGCATCTCTTGCACGCCCCTCTCGTTTTTTAAATAATTCTGCACCACCAAATTCAAGGTATGTGCAAAACATGGGACGTGCTGGAATTTGCCCATATTTAATGCACACACAATATTGCTGGCGTTGTCCGATGCCACAAATCCACAGGAGAGTCCAATTGGGGTAAGCCATTGTGCGATGATCTTCCTCAGTTTGCCGTAAGAGGTTTTTAGCTGTGTGCGTATTCTGGAAAGCGGTGATACAAAGCGTAGCCTGCCTAGGAAAGAGTTGGCGTTTGCGAGATGCTGCTACTGGTGCCGCCGCTGCTGTTCTTCGGCGGGAGTCCATACATCTACCCAGTGGGCTGTCACAGTCATATAGTCCTGAGCCTGCCCTGCTCCACTTGTCCACATGTCCGTGGTTAAGTGGACATTGGGTACAACTGCTTTTTCTGAGGTCTGTGTACATTTTCGGTATCGCCTGCCTGGAGAAATGGAACCTAGATGGTATTTGGTACCGGGGACACAGTACCTCCAACAAGTCTCTAGTTGCCTCTGCAGTAATGATGGATACCGGAACCACGTTTCTCACCGCCCAGGATGCCAAGGCCTCAGTTATCCGCTTTGCAGCAGGATGACTGCTGTGATATTTCATCTTCCTCGCAAAGGACTGTTGGACAGTCAATTGCTTGGTGGAAGTAGTAAAAGTGGTCTTACGAGTACGACTTCCCCTCTGGGATGACCATCGACTCGCAGCAGCAACAACAGCAGCGCCAGCAGCAGTAGGCGTTACACGCAAGGATGCATCGGAGGAATCCCAGGCAGGAGAGGACTCGTCATAATTGCCAGTGACATGGCCTGCAGGACTATTGGCATTCCTGGGGAAGGAGGAAATTGACACTGAGGGAGTTGGTGGGGTGGTTTGCGTGAGCTTGGTTACAAGAGGAAGGGATTTACTGGTCAGTGGACTGCTTCCGCTGTCGCCCAAAGTTTTTGAACTTGTCACTGACTTATGATGAATGCGCTGCAGGTGACGTATAAGGGAGGATGTTCCGAGGTGGTTAACGTCCTTACCCCTACTTATTACAGCTTGACAAAGGCAACACACGGCTTGACAAATGTTGTCCGCATTTCTGTTGAAATACTTCCACACCGAAGAGCTGATTTTTTTGGTATTTTCACCAGACATGTCAATGGCCATATTCCTCCCACGGACAACAGGTGTCTCCCCGGGTGCCTGACTTAAACAAACCACCTCACCATCAGAATCCTCCTGGTCAATTTCCTCCCCAGCGCCAGCAACACCCATATCCTCCTCATCCTGGTGTACTTCAACACTGACATCTTCAACCTGACTATCAGGAACTGGACTGCGGGTGCTCCTTCCAGCACTTGCAGGGGGCTTGCAAATGGTGGAAGGTGCATGCTCTTCACGTCCAGTGTTGGGAAGGTCAGGCATCGCAAACGACACAATTGGACTCTCCTTGTGGATTTGTGATTTCGAAGAACGCACAGTTCTTTGCTGTGCTTTTGCCAGCTTGAGTCTTTTCATTTTTCTAGCGAGAGGCTGAGTGCTTCCATCCTCATGTGAAGCTGAACCACTAACCATGAACATAGGCCAGGGCCTCAGCCGTTCCTGGCCACTCCGTGTGGTAAATGGCATATTGGCAAGTTTACGCTTCTCCTCCGACAATTTTATTTTAGATTTTTGAGTCCTTTTTTTACTGATATTTGGTGTTTTGGATTTTACATGCTCTGTACTATGACATTGGGCATCGGCCTTGGCAGACGACGTTGCTGGCATTTCATCGTCTCGGCCATGACTAGTGGCAGCAGCTTCAGCACGAGGTGGAAGTCGATCTTGATCTTTCCCTATTTTTGGAACCTCAACATTTTTGTTCTCCATATTTTAATAGGCACAACTAAAAGGCACCTCAGGTAAACAATGGAGATGGATGGATACTAGTATACTTATGGATGGACGAGCGACTGCCGACACAGAGGTAGCTACAGCCGTGGACTACCGTACTGCGTCTGCTGCTAATATAGACTGGATGATAATGATATAAAAAAATATATATACATCACTACTGCAGCCGGACAGGTATATATTATATAATGACGGACCTGCTGGACACTGTCAGCTCAGCACTGCAGACTCCTAAAGTAAGCTACTAGTATCAAGAAGATAGAAAAAAAAAAACACCACGGGTAGGTGGTATACAATTATGGATGGACGAGCGACTGCCGACACAGAGGTAGCTACAGCCGTGGACTACCGTACTGCGTCTGCTGCTAATATAGACTGGATGATAATGAGATATAAAATATATATATATCACTACTGCAGCCGGACAGGTATATATTATATAATGACGGACCTGCTGGACACTGTCAGCTCAGCACTGCAGACTCCTAAAGTAAGCTACTAGTAGTATCAAGAAGATAGAAAAAAAAAAACACCACAGGTAGGTGGTATACAATTATGGATGGACTAGCGACTGCCGACACAGAGGTAGCTACAGCCGTGGACTACCGTACTGCATCTGCTGCTAATATAGACTGGATGATAATGATATAAAAAATATATATATATATCACTACTGCAGCTGGACAGGTATATATTATATAATGACGGACCTGCTGGACACTGTCAGCTCAGCACTGCAGACTCCTAAAGTAAGCTACTAGTAGTATCAAGAAGATAGAAAAAAAAAAACACCACAGGTAGGTGGTATACAATTATGGATGGACGAGCGACTGCCGACACAGAGGTAGCTACAGCCGTGGACTACCGTACTGCGTCTGCTGCTAATATAGACTGGATGATAATGAGATATAAAATATATATATATATATCACTACTGCAGCCGGACAGGTTTATATTATATAATGACGGACCTGCTGGACACTGTCAGCTCAGCACTGCAGACTCCTAAAGTAAGCTACTAGTATCAAGAAGATAGAAAAAAAAAACACCACGGGTAGGTGGTATACAATTATGGATGGACGAGCGACTGCCGACACAGAGGTAGCTACAGCCGTGGACTACCGTACTGCGTCTGCTGCTAATATAGACTGGATGATAATGATATAAAAAATATATATATATCACTACTGCAGCCGGACAGGTATATATTATATAATGACGGACCTGCTGGACACTGTCAGCTCAGCACTGCAGACTCCTAAAGTAAGCTACTAGTAGTATCAAGAAGATAGAAAAAAAAAAAACACCACAGGTAGGTGGTATACAATTATGGATGGACTAGCGACTGCCGACACAGAGGTAGCTACAGCCGTGGACTACCGTACTGCGTCTGCTGCTAATATAGACTGGATGATAATGAGATATAAAATATATATATATATATCACTACTGCAGCCGGACAGGTATATATTATATAATGACGGACCTGCTGGACACTGTCAGCTCAGCACTGCAGACTCCTAAAGTAAGCTACTAGTATCAAGAAGATAGAAAAAAAAAAACACCACGGGTAGGTGATATACAATTATGGATGGACGAGCGACTGCCGACACAGAGGTAGCTACAGCCGTGGACTACCGTACTGCGTCTACTGCTAATATAGACTGGATGATAATGATATAAAAAATATATATATATATCACTACTACAGCCGGACAGGTATATATTATATAATGACGGACCTGCTGGACACTGTCAGCTCAGCACTGCAGACTCCTAAAGTAAGCTACTAGTATCAAGAAGATAGAAAAAAAAAAAACACCACGGGTAGGTGGTATACAATTATGGATGGACGAGCGACTGCCGACACAGAGGTAGCTACAGCCGTGGACTACCGTACTGCGTCTGCTGCAGTGCTAATATAGACTGGATGATAATGATATAAAAAATATATATATATCACTACTGCAGCCGGACAGGTATATATTATATAATGACGGACCTGCTGGACACTGTCAGCAGAATGCGTTTATAGAATAAAAACACCACACGACGAGTGTTTAACTTTTTCAGGCAGACAATCACAATATACTGGTGGTCAGTGGTCACTGGTCAGTCACACTGGCACTGGCAGTGGCACTCTGGCAGCAAAAGTGTGCACTGTTAAAATATGTACTCCTGCTATAACTGCTCCCCAGTCTCCCCCACAATTAAGCTGTGTGAGCAGTGAGCACTCAGCACAGTCAGATATACAGTATTACATAGATGATGCAGCACACTGAGGGCACACTGAGGCTGAGCACAGATATGGTATGTGACTGTGTCACACTGTGTATCGTTTTTTTTCAGGCAGAGAACGGATTAATTAAACTGGTGGTCACTGGTCACACTATCAGCAAGTAGTACTCCGTCCTAATATGCTCCCCAAAATTAGTAAATCAAGTGTCTCTACTCTCTACTACTCTCTAGTCTACTCTAAACGGAGAGGACGCCAGCCACGTCCTCTCCCTATCAATCTCAATGCACGTGTGAAAATGGCGGCGACGCGCGGCTCCTTATATAGAATCCGAGTCTCGCGATAGAATACGAGCCTCGCGAGAATCCGACAGCGGGATGATGACGTTCGGGCGCGCTCGGGTTAGCCGAGCAAGGCGGGAAGATCCGAGTCTGCCTCGGACCCGTGTAAAAAGCGTGAAGTTCGGGGGGGTTCGGTTTCCGAGAAACCGAACCCGGTCATCACTAGCTAGAACGCGAGGCTTTTATTGAGCTTTGCGGTCTGGTTAGGATTGGGCTAGTACACATCGCAGCATGTGTACAGTCAGACACCTGCTGCGATGTGTGCATAGCCCAAATCATGCTGTGTGTACCCCCCTTTACTATGCTGTTTTTGGTTAATGCTTGCATACCCCTGTTCTGCCACCTGAGATGTAAGCAGATGCAAGTCTATGTTAAGCAAAACACTGTATATACGGATGTATAGGTAAGTAATTTTGGTGCCCAGGTGCCGTACAGAAATATGTATTGCTGTGAAAAAAAATAGACTTACTTCGTCTAACTCTAAATGAGTCCTTATGTGTATGTTGTCATTACATGGGAATATGTGTGATACATAGTATGTATAGGTTGGGTGCGGGTACCGGCAGTCAGAATGCCGCGGTCAGTATAGTGACACCGGCATCCCGATGTTCATACGCCTACACTTTTCTCAAACTAAACTAACCCTACCCCTTACCTCCCCCCTAACCCTCCCTATCCGCAGCCTAAACCTAACTCTCCCTCTCCCACACCCTAACCTTCCCCCCACAGCCTAACCCTCCCCCTAGTGCCTAACACAATCCCCCCCTCCTCCCACGCCGCAGCATAACCCTAACCCTCCTTGGCATACTTACATCCGGGATTCTGGCTGTCAGGATTCTGGAATCAGATTCTAACAGAATCTTCTGACCGCCAGCATCCCTTGCTTTGGGATGTCAACTACATACAATATGTATATGTGCACAATATATGTGTGTGATGTGTGTGCTTTTTCTGGGTAATGTGCATATTTGGGGTCAACAGAATGAGTGCATGGGTACTCCAGGTCACAATATGTGTGTAGACACTTGTGTTGTGGGTATGCTGGGCACAACATGCATGTTGTCACAGTGCATAGACAGCATGCACAGATCATTAATGCAAAAGCTTTATGCGTAATATAAACATAGTGGTACACAGGGGTATATTTATGCCTGAAGGGGCCTTGTGCAGTGGGCCCAACTCCTCTGAGCAGCAGACTCCCACCACCCCACCACATCCTACCTCTCCTGCAAGTGGATCCCCCACCCTACCTGACTTCACCTTACCAGTGATTTCTGAAGATGTCACTGGGAAGAATGCGCTGTATAGGAAGCAGGACCCTCTTGGTGGTAAATTTTATGTATACAGGGGCGAATTTAGGGGTCAGGTCATCCCTAGGCACAACACTAATGGTCGCCTCTATCATGTGACTGCCCCCTTCATGTTCTATATAAGGGCCCTGAAATGGTGACTCATGCCATTTTCCTCTGTTCTCAGACAATCTGCTATGTGCTGTACTGTTATTTGCTGGTTCAAGTGGCAATGCTGTGTCCAGACTTATATACAAGTGGCTGTGCCCATCCATGTGGCTGTGCTGTGTCCAGACTTTAAACAAGTGGCTGTGCTGTGTTTATACAAGAGGTCGTGCTGTGTCCAGATGCCATACAAGTGGCTATGCTTTGTCCATACAAGTAGCTGTACTATTTGCAGACTCCATACATGTGGCTGTGCTGTGTCCATACAAGTGGCTAAGTTGTGTTCATCTAACGTGGCTGTGCTGTGTCCATCCACAAGTTGTGTCTAGTCCCTAGTCTAATTCTGTCACATAGTGGTGCTGCACTGACTCCACAGTCCAAACCCCACCCACTGTGTACACATATAAGCACTACAGTGTGTATTGTCAGTTGCAAAAACATACAAAAAAAATAAAGTTAAAGGAAAACATGTTAAAAAAAAAGTAAATTAAGAAAAAAATAATTATTTTGAGTTTGTACAACCTGTGTGCGCTGTACCCCACTGTGTTTGTTCACATAAATAGAATGGGGGTCTGACTCCACGCATTGTGAGCCAAACTACAAGTTAAAAAAATATAAAAATGTCTATTGTTTGTACTGTTCTGGCACACTGTACCTCTATGCGTTTATTATTCATGTAATATAAAAGTCCTTTAAACACTTAACTGGCATGGTCAGATCACATGCAACTTCGCCGCTATGTGTCCCCCAGTTTTTGACGAGAAGGTCCATTTTGCAGATATACATAATGTAGAGTAACATTTAAATAAATACTTTTTAAATTATTTTAACTAAAAAATGTTTTTAAGAAAACAATGTTATAAACGGTTTTGAAAGGAAAAATTGTCAGGTAAGTGTTTAATTGCCGTAGTGTGAGTTGAACTGTAAATTATGAACTGTGAGGTGGTCAAAATTTACTGGAAATGACTGCAAATTATGTTATTGAGGTTAGTAATACCGTGGGAACAAAAAAAGCCTACCTTATTTGATTTTAACTTTTTTTGTAAATATTAAAAAAAAAATACAAAACCAAAACCAGTCGCAGCATTTTTGCAAAACCAAAATAAAAATAGGACAGTGAATTAGAACAAAAACCAGCAAAAAATAGTCTGGCGCACATATCTAATTATAATTCAGGACATCAAGCCAGACCGGGACGTCATGATGCTAAGATCCCAGTCATATGCAATTAAATATCAGAAGCATACTTATCCCAGTTTACATATCTATTTATTCAAATAGAGGTCTATTTGTCAAGCACTTTAGAGTGCTGTTGTTACTGGCATTCAGCATAATGTATACTCGTACACTCACAAAAAATTTTTTTGGACATACAGTACATGCCATTAATTTATCATAGGAACTTCGGTTTCTCAGCTGGAATCAGCTTGCTACTTGAAGAACAGTTATTTGGAAGGACTTTTGAGCCAAAGCGCAGTTGAGTAAAGCACAAACAGTAGGACATTTTTCAACTGCTGTACCAATAGTGTCACTTTCTATCCATCTTCTCTGCTCGAGGAGCATGTGGTAGAGGAAAAGATGACATTTTCTAGGGCTGCGGTGATTGAGGTTTTGGGGCTTCTGGACTGAAATGTACTATGTTAATGGAGAAGTCATAGTGAGTATAAATGTGTGTTGGTGAAATTACTTTATGTTGAAATGTTTAAATAAGACACATAATCAAAACAACTCTGAGGTTGCTTGAGGACATTGTGTAGTAAGAGAACAAAAAATAAGCAAAGTTACAGATATACAAATTATTTGGCATCTCCAAAGAGAATAAAGTTCAGTGGTTGAAAGTGACCAATTATTCCAATGGGATAAGTTAGATAATACTGTAAGGTACAAGATGATTAATTAATGAGTAACAAATCATAGACATACAATAATTTATGACCAGTGTTATTTTGTCTTTTTCAATATCATGCAACAGTTTAGCATCAAGTTCATGTTATTGCTGTGGATGATGAAGAAGGTGGATGAGTGAGGTTCAGTGTAAAATACGATCCCTAATTAACGCAGTAACACAGAGCTTGTATAGCATGCCAGAAACCTCAGTGTTAGGATTGTTTGAAAGTAGATTTAATTAAGAACTTCAATTTGGTGTAGTTTGCATATACAAAAAGCACCAGAATTATTTTATTTTGATAGCACATTTCTCCAGTAGGAAGCAAGGTAATTTGCAGAAAAAATAAATATACCACAGAGGTTAACGGGGGCGGTTTGGGAAATAAAAGTGGCACTAGAAAAATTTCTAGAAGTGGCCTCATGTGGGTGGCACCAAATCAACTGTAGACGGAACCAATACCAAAGTAGATGGGATTTCTACTTCAAAATGTAATATAGGCGGAGTTAAATCTACAAATGGCAGAGCATGTAATATTAGCTGAACCTAACACATTAAAAAAATTAGAAAGTTTTGTTTTGTAGCAGAAGTAGATAAGAAATTAAATTTGTGGTGACATTTAATCCGCTGCACACTCACTAAATACATTTTAAAGCAATTATATCTATTTCATGCTATACTCTGTGGTTCTCAAACTCGGTCCTCAGGACCCCAAACAGGTTATGTTATCCAGGTCACCTAGCAGGTGCACAGGTGTATTCATTACTCACTAACACATTTTTAAAAGGTGGAGCTAATTATTTCACTTGTGATTCTGTGAGGAGACCTGGAAAACGGGGCACTGTTTGGAGTACTGAGGACTGAATTTGAGAACCTGTGCTCTATTAAAACAAGGAATGCCATCGCCCCTAACATTTCCCCCGACCTACCGCCGCTACTGTTACCACCCCCACCGGACCTGCTACTAAGACATCATCATCATCATCATCATCATCATATTTTGACATGCTGCCTCCACAACAGTGTGTCCCCAAATACCCACTATACAACTTCACTGCACTACATGTACCCATATACTATACACTACATTTCTACACTACATCACTATACATCAGTGAGGGAGTTGTAGGTAGAATGAGAGGGAAGCGTTTAGAAGACTGCAGGCATCTTTGAAACTGTGTATGTTTTTGTCATACACTAGCTAGCAACTGCCATCCAGTGCAAACAGGCTCTTGTGTATGTCGTGTGTATGTTGCTGCTCTGTCACTTATTTTAGTCAGCCAGCTCGCTGCACAAAAGTTGAAGTTGCCATGTCTGCTAGCCATTTTCCCAGGTTCAGTCTCGTTGGAGGCACACCCAGCACTCCGGGAGCAGCAGGGCATGCCCCAAGTACCTCTCTCCTATGAATATAAGCAGCACACATTTGAATGAGTGTTTCCTTACCTATATGATTTCTCTGTAACAGAGAACCTCTGAAGATATAGGGGGTCATTCAGATCTTATCACTGCTGTGCATTTTCGCACAGCAGGCGATCAGATCTGAACTGCGCATGCGTATGCACCACACTGTGCCAGCACGTCATACGGCTGCAACGGGCATCTGCGCCTTGCGATGGGATTGTGCAAAGGATCCATTCGCACGGGTGTTCGCATGGAGATTGACAGGAAGAGGTCGTTTGTGGGTGGCAACTGACTGTTTTCAGGGAGTGTCCGGAAAAACGCAGGCTGGTTCAGGCGTTTTCAGGGAGGGTGTGTGAAGTCAGCTCCGGTCCCGATCATCAGGATTCTATCGCACAGGTAGAGTAAGTCCTGGGCTGCGCAGAGACTGCACAAAATCAATTTGTGCAGCTCTGCTACTCATGCGTTCGCACACTTGCACGGCGAAAATACACTCCCCCTGTAGGCGGCGACTATCTGATCGCAGGACTGCAAAAATCGCTGCCAGCGATCAGATCTGAATGACCCCCATTGATCCTTCCTTGACAGGCAGTGTCTTGAGTCAGTATTCACTATTCATGTAGGAGATCACATGGTCCTGAAGCCGTCTGGTTGCGTAGGAATAAAGCGAATGTCATAATCATGCAACAGAGGTTCAACCAAATAAAACATATCAACAGAAGCTTTGGGACAGGGCAAAATCTGAGTTTTCCTGATCAATAATTTTATATTAATAAAATATATTTGCTCATTTAGTACCATTTGTATCATTAATATGTT